>NC_056604.1:26049273-26111046 GCF_018340385.1 Cyprinus carpio
AAGAGAAAGAGTATATATATGAAAAGCATATACATATACATATATATACATATATATGCTATATATATATATATATATATATATATACATATACATATATATATCATACACTTACACAATACTGTACTGTCTTCAACTGCCAATTTATTAATACACACATAATAAAACAATAAATACTAAATAGTTATATCAAATACGTACAAATACCATAAATAATCAATAATAATAACATAATGTATTTCAGCACCACTAGCTCTCAGTAATGGAATTAAAATTTTACTTATGAAATATTAATGATTTTTCTTGTACTCCACTGCTAATTTAAAATTAATTATTTGCTGAACTGGCTTGTTAAATATAATTTCTATACTCCCCAATTCTTTCCATTATAGATAATATTAAGAAATGACTAAATGAGAATATTCCGAGTGCCTTATTTATTATCAGTAATGAGAATTAATGAGAGTATTACATGCGAGTCATTCGCCGAGTCTCTTGACTTTAATTTCTCCTTACAAGGAACTAGAGGAATGAACCTCCTGAAGACATTTTTTCACGAGTACCCCTGGTTCCACTTCAGACAGACGCTTGTTGATCTGGTCCATTTCTGCATGGAGATCCTTTGTACTCATGGGGGCTTCTTTGGTCGCCAGCGCTTGTAATCATCTCTTCTTCATTATTAATAATGGGAGGGAATCACTGAACACAAAGCACTTCCATCCTCATCTGGACGCCGGTGAATGCTATGAATTTAGAGTTGGATTTCAGAAGGGAACCACCTGGAGAAGTCAATGTCGTCCAGCTCATCTCCAGAGGAGGCGTAGGCCCGTGTCTTGATCCCGTCTGTCGGCGGTCTGCGGGCGTCCAGCGCGCCGTTTCTGGGCCGTGCTGTGAGCTGTTCATCTCGACCGCTGCTCAGCGGGACTGGAACTACGGACAGGCAACTCGTACCCATCTCCCTGAACAATCAATTTGACCAATCAATCATGTACACTTAAAATGCACAAAGGCACAAACATAACTACAGCGCAGGACAGATTGCACGACATTGTTTTCATTCCTCCTGCAGTGGCAAATATTTGTTTCTGCTTCTGAAAAGCACTACATGAGATTAAGTACGCATAGCTGAGGCATTCTGTCTAATACTCTCAGGGTCAGTCTCCAGAGTGCACATCATTCCCTTGTGAAATGATCTCAGAACCCGAGAGGAACACAGAAACTAGGAAGTGAAGTGAAAGAATGAGAAAACTTCTTTTTATCTCACGCGAAGGTCGGCCGGAGGGCTTTGTTTAGCGTTTCTGTACGACCCGTTCTGCGACTCCGTCCACTTTACTTTCATTCCTTTCAAGGAACTTACAGCATTTTCATTTGACAGAGTTTCAAGTGTCATGTTGAACTAACAAATGGTTATGAAGTCATAAAGGTTACCAGTAACAGCATCATAGTGAGGATCGAACTTAAACTACATTTATAATTTTAAGTCAAGCACAAACACATACTTTAAACTAAAACAACATATTACTTATTCTTGATTCTTGATTTTTACGTTTTTATGAGATGCAACTGATGTATGTAGAGACATTTGAAAAATATTAAACAAATCTTTTACGTATTTAAAATTATTTTTTTTATAGTGGACCTTTCTTTTTTGTTCAGATTAGCATAATAATTTATTCTACTGTCTTAATGCTATAATTGTAATAATAACAGTACAGCACATGATTTATGGATAGATTTTTAAAAAAAAAATTGTGCCATCAATCGATTAATCGCATCAAAAATAAAAGTTTTTGTTAACGTAATGTATATGTGTGTACTTTGTACATTTATTATGTGTACATAAATATATACACATACAGTATATATTTTGAAAATATGTACATTTGTTTACATGTATATATTTATCATAATATAATTTATATCTAATATTTAATTATATAAACATAACATTTTTCTGAATTATACATTCATGTGGGTGTATTTATTTTACATCAGGTATACATACACCCATATATTTATGCAAAAAAAAACTTATTTGGAGGTATGAAGTACATTAATTCATCTGGCAGCACTAAAAAAAAAAAAACAAAAATACCTTTTTCCAAATGTTTTACTTTAGTATTTGTCAAAATTTGTTATAGATTTTTTAACATCAAATTAACACATCACAATCATGTCTGTACTGTATGTATGCAATTTTTAATAATAATAATACTAGTAATAATACTAATGTTTGTACGCAATACAGAATAATAAAAATGTTGAGAGATTGAAAAAAATTGAAATTATATTTTGAAACTCAAATTCACAACATCAGTCATATTTCTTCTAGTGGGTATGCGATCTTTTTATAATATTAATACATTTTTAAACTAACATATATAATAAGGTTTTTATTAAAATAATGTATGAATTTTATAAATCAAAAAATAATGACAAATTCCAGTATATAACACATCTGAGTACAACTGTCTGAACACACAGATCTGATTTGAACACTTTTAAAACGTCACAATGAACCAATCATTCCTAAAATAGATTTTAAAAACAGTCAAAATCGCTGCGCTTGTTGAAACCAACTCTTTCACATGACTGTAGGTCGTACTCATCTTCTCAACAGGTATATATTTGAAAATATGGCATTTGTTTACATGTATATATTTATATTAATATGTTCTTATATCTAAATATTTATTATATAAACATAATACTTTTTCTGAAATATATACATGCATGTGTAGATGAGATTACATAGTATATGCACATTACACACATATATTATGCAAAAAACTTTTATTGATGTGATGAATTACAATTAATCATCTGGCAGCACTAAAAAAAAAAAAAAAAATACACACATTTTTCCCAAATGTTTTATTTTACATTTTCAAAATAATTGTTATATTTTTTAAATTCAAATTAACACATCACAATCATGTTCTAAATTGTATTTACAAATTTTAATAATAATAATACTAGTACACACAATGTTAAAATTCAATACAGAATAATAAATAAATGTTGATAGATTTGAAAAAATTGAATTATATTATTTCGAACTCAAATTAACACATCAGTCATATTTAGTGTTATGCTATTTTTTATAATATTAATACTATTTTTAATAATAATTATAATAAGGTTTTTATTAAAATAGATGTAGTAATTTTTATAATAATAAAAATAATAAAATTCCAGTATATAGAAGCGTATCTGAACACACAGATCTGATTTGACAACTTTTAAAACGTCAGAATGAACAATCAGTCCTAAAATCAGATTTTTAAAAACAGATCAAAATCGATGCAGTGTTGAAAGCCAAACTCAGTCACATGATGGTCGTACTCACACAGGACTCTCACTGTGGGGAGGTTTGTCATAGTTTGTGCTGTTGTCATCCAGATCATTTCTGAGAGAGACAAGAGACCAGACAAGAGACAGAGAGAGAGACACAGAGAGAGGAGACACAGAGAGAGAGAGAGATGAGAGGAGATGGAGAGAGAGGGAGAGACAGACAGAGACAGATGAGAGAGAGAGAGAGCATTCTGGAATGATATGTTTGCATGGGCCGTGTGCAGTTGGCCAATGGCAGGAGAAAGACTGCTCATAAATGACTAAATTAAAAAACAGGCAATGACATCAGTTATAATAACCGAATAAGTCATTCAGTGCATGACATTTATGTGTTTTAAGTTGGGTTATCATGGCTTTAAAGCACTTTGTTGTTGTTACATTAAAAGAAAAAAATAACATTAGATCATCTGGAGGGGAGTTTCTTAAGAATCACAAAGTGTCATAAGTTGGAAGAGGCTGGACAGTCGTTGTATGAGATTCACTTTCTGGCAGGAGGAGGCGGATGGTTTCCAGGTGTTTTAGGTGGACTGGCGTTTGTGGCAAAAACATGTGAAAGCGTGGAACTGGGCAGTGAATCGGAGACAAAAACTGCGGATCGCGGCTGACGGTTTAACACCACGGCGGCGCGGGTCAGAGGCTACAGCCCTTTTGCGATATGGGTTTAGTGGACATTGCCAGCAAATCGCCCGGCATCTTCGCGAAACCCAGGTTTGGGTCTGCGAGTTTCATCAGTTCACCTTGCAGATGTTAACACACTAGATTGCGGCATGTGCATCGCCTGTAGTTAGAGAAGCCCAACACTTTTCGTTTATCAACAGTTCATCTGCAAATATCAAACGATCAAAAAAAAAGAAGAGCAAAATATTGTACATCTGTTTTCTTTTTAGCGCTTTGTACCTTG
This sequence comes from Cyprinus carpio, assembly GCF_018340385.1. Classification (NCBI taxonomy): domain Eukaryota; kingdom Metazoa; phylum Chordata; class Actinopteri; order Cypriniformes; family Cyprinidae; genus Cyprinus; species Cyprinus carpio. The sequence goes on from NC_056604.1 coordinate 26,053,529, forward strand.
TATTCATACCTGCACATATTACAAAAGGCCGTTATGGTGAAAAAAGAAGGACAAAATATATATGGGATTTTGGCTTAAGAAAGTCCTAGGACAGTTAACCGCATCCACGGGCATACTGTAGGCCTGGAACGAAAAGGAAGAGCAGTCTAGGAGGTGAGCAGGAGTTTCAAAACAGCAATGAACAAAAATATTGTAACTGGAGTCAAAATTAATTGATTTTCTTTAATGCCAAAATCATTAGGATCAAATAAGGTGTATTCCATGAAAGGAGAGATATTTTAACAGGACTTCTTGCTGCCATATATCAAAACTTAATTTTTGATTAGTAATATGCATTGCTAAGAACTTCATTTGAACAACTTTAAAGATGATTTTCTCAATATTTAGATTTTTTTGCTCCCTCAGATTCCAGATTTTCAAACCAAATATTGTCCGATCCTAACAAACCATACATCAATGGAAATATTGTTTATTCAGCTTTCAGATGATTTTAATTTCGAAAATTTTACCCTTATGACTGATTTCGTGGTCCAGTGTCACATATGTGAGTGAAACTGTGACAACAAACCACACCCAGAAACCAACGACAAGCGCTTCCCTCCTCCAACCACCATCACACACACACACACACACACACACACGCGCATGCAAACAGGTCTTTCCACCTTCAGCATGCTGAAAGCTATAGAAAACCACACGGGTCTCCTATAATCAAAACCAGACAGACGATTCCTGTGAGAGATAAACGGGTTCATGCTGTGAGGAGGCTGGAGGAAGTCAAATAACTCTTTGTTTGAGCACAGGTGTAGAATTTAAGCTATTTGCTCCATCTTGAGTAGAATAGACCTTCTGTATGGAAAAGACCAAATTATAGTCCTTCACGTCACAGTATACGACTAGAAGTTCCAGGACAAAGGCTTGTAGTTGAGCGACTGCTAAAAATCACAAATAATCTTAACAACCATTCCTGCACCATTACATGGAGAACAAATAAAACCTTCGTTCGATCTATAAATTTACACAAATCTTTCATTCTGAAAACATTTAAGTAGGATTAAAAAAAATTTACTAAGAAATACTACAAATAATTACAAAGCAATGGCAAGTTACACAGAATTAAACATGAAATTTAGAAGATTAGAACAGTGGTTTCTTGTAAAATGTGCTCCAAGCGGTCTTATTTAGAACTTAAAAAAAAAATGTTTTTACACTGCATTTGTTTCTAAAAACTTGAAGATTTTGAAAAAAAAAATTTCTTTTTTTTTTTATTAGAGTTTATCCTCATGAAAGGCTATTTCTAGCCAATTAAACTGACATTACAAGATTTTATATTCATTTTATACTCAACAATTAAACTGACATTACAAGATTTTATATTCATTTTATACTCAATGACATTCATATTTTAAAAAAATAATGTAATTGTAATTTTTTTTTATAATTTACTTAACCTTTACTCCTTTCATTTAAATTCCCTAGCACCAGGCTAGGAGCTTTTCCTAGGGCTGGGAGATCCCAAAAATGGCTTCCTGAAATGCTTCCTGGTAATTTTACACATTACACAGCATATTCCTAGAATCAGCATCACTTGCTTTATGCAGAACAACAGCTAATGTAAATGAGAGGTAGAAGAGATACATTTCTGGCCAGGCTTACTACTCCAAGGCACACAGTACTTTACACACTGCTTTAATCACTTCCTCCCATTTCCCACTGATTTTACATTAGCTAAAGAGCTGGGTAAAGTAAAGAGATTAGGCTAAAAAGGAAATCCTTTGAGACAGTAGCCATACACCTGGAATCACCGCCGAGAAAAATCACAGCAGAATAAAGCAATAATGAGAAATCCTGAATAAATTTTTGGGCATCCGTACTTTAGCCATGGCCAAGAACAGCCTCCTTACTGCAATCCTCCCCATCCTCACGGTAGGGGTACAGTGAGCCCCTGCTTTCACATGGCGCCTTGGGAATGCACTCCCACTTCCCATGTCATTAGCAAAATCCCTTGCCATGGAATTTTGCTTAAAGGCCACTTAGTAATGAGAAATAGAGGCTTGCCCAGTAGCTTAGCCAGAAAGCTAAAACTAAGAAGCAGTACCTGGGTAAGGCAAGAGAGCCAGCTCACTGCCCGTACAGCTAGCCCGTGGCCCATGAGCCCCACAGCACTTTTAACACTTTCTCACCTCACAGAGATCCACCCACAACGTGGCCATAGTTAGTGATACAGGATTTACTGGTATCACGGAACCACACCCCGCCCTCCTGCAAGGCACTGCTGTGCACTTGCTTGCCAACATATAAAACCCTAATTGTAATGGCTTAATCAGATAGCTACGACGCCAGGCCAGCTTACATCCTGGAAAACTATGGAAACGGACCATTGCAGCTACTTAAAGACATGATGGCACTTTTAGTAGTAATGGCCGGCCAGACCAGCACTTGCCCCGCCCTAAGAGCACTGTTTACAGGTGCGACAGGGGCCAATCACATAGTAAAGATGACTTGGCAGGCCATGTAGGTGATTGAGCCGCCATGGCGCGTCGCGAAACGCTTCCCCTGCCGCAAAGGCCTTCCTGAGAGGCCCGGGCATCCCGTAACCATAGCCTCCGCCTCCGTATCCCGCCGCCACTCATCCATTCCTCCACCCATTCCATAGCCGCCGTATTGCGCCTCCCGTAAGAACCTCCGTAAAAGAGCCGATCCAGCCGCTCCTGCATCCGTATACCAGGCCAGAGGTCGAGGGCCACGCACACGAAGATGCCCACGGGCAGAAGATGATCGACTTGACGCACATGAGAAATCTTTATGATGTCCCGGCGGAGACGTCCAGCGGTAGAAATGTGCAGGCACTACTCGTCGTCCAGAATAGTACTTTATGAACACAGGCTGCGGGCAACATTACTGCAGAGAGAAATGTTGGGGAAAACACATTCAGAAACAGGCTTTTTAGAGACACAGTGCCATTTCGGACTATATGCAAACATCTACATATAAACAAAAAAACCAAATCACACTAAAGTTCAAATCTCTTCAGATGAGTTAAGCAGCGAGATGGCTATTAGTGAACATCAGTATCATGTTTTTGAAGAGCGAAACTGTTGAAGTCAATTAAGCAAAACTTTCCTTTTAAGGACACAACAATACCATTTTTGGGCCTTAAACAGCGCGATAAAGCCTATAACCATCCCACACTACATAACTATACCACGCTAATGCACAGATATCAGTGAGGATTTATCCGCGCTTATCATTTTTTTTTAGAACCTTTGGTTTTTCCCATTTTAAGCAATACCAGATTTCAAAAGCAGCTATCAGGACTTTTTGTATATTCAATAATCGTATTTGTATAATTTCATTTTAAAGTGTGCAAGTTGGCAAAAACAGGCAAAACACGATACATAAACACATATATCCATGACATACACACAATACACGACTTACGAAAATTATGAGCTTAACCAGTTTCAGTGCATTGCCAGTACGTTTGAAACTTGATCACAGGAAAGATGAAAAAATCCAATACCAGCGCCTACTCCTGTAGATATATAATGCCAATATCACATATGATATCAATTTAGCCTACTGCCCTAATAATCATCCATTAGCCCCCTTTTTTACTTAATCTTTGACAGTTTACAAGTTAAGAGTTCTGAGATGCTTGCATGGTTCAAGTTAACCTCACTATAACAAACAAGGCCAAGAATTTTAAAAAAAATCCCATAAGCCATGTAACTCAATCCAGAGAAACACGGAGGTGAAACCCAACACTTACTATCCATCTTCTGTATGATAATCATAAGGTGCGGAGAAGAGGGGAGACTGCCGTCGGCCTCGAAGAGCATTCGTGAAAAGAGCAAAAAACTTGAAGATTTTTAAATACACGAAGTATACAGGTAATTAATAAAATATATCTAATTTCACTACTGTATCAAGTAAACTTGCAATCGTACATTGATAAGCGAGCTGAGGTAGGAAATAAATCCAAATTGACATTGTAGTGGGTTTTTTACGACCCTTTAAACACTCTCTTTTAAACAAGTATTGGCCTTTTTAATATATTTAAGATTAATACCCCATGAAAACGCCAGATTCTGAGACTCTTACCACGATCAATGCGGCGACTTGGTTTGTTTTCTGAAGTGATTGGGGAAATCTCAGTGATAAAGTCACGGCCGATCACTGGCATCACCATATCTAATTAACGCAGATATAAGCGCTGTACAGTATAGGTTACTATAATTTAATAGTATGAAAATAGCATGGATTAACATACTATTTCTATATTTTGTAGTTTTCCAGTCTCACACCTGTTCGCGGATGTGTTGCGCCTCAGCGCGCACTAGCGTCCACTGTGTCACTGTTCAGGTGAGACCAAACAACCTGCCCTTAAGATGATAACCCGCGGCCCACACACCAACACTCACGACACATCACACACACACGAAACACACACCACAAACACACCACATGAGGGAGGAAGGTTTCCTAACTAGGGACCAGCTCCAATGTGACCAAGGATGATAGACCATGAGTTTATAACTCTAGGTCTTTTATAATGGTCTGTTTATTTATTAGGTTATTATTTGACGGGGGTCCTAAAAAATGGCTGTCTAGAGAGGCAGAATACAGGTTCTTTTTTTTGAAACTGAGCTAGCCAATAAGAGTGATGGAGGTGGTCTTGGTATCATGGTATACCGACATTACAGATGTAAACGAATTAAAAGTGCGTGGCGATGCCCGCACACAAGAACAAACACACGACCCAGCCCCGCCTCTACAACCCCAGCACCCCCCCCCGGCTGTGAGTTCAGCACCTTCTCACTCATGCCCCCTTGCTCCATACTCCCCTATAAAGCTTGACAGGACGCACTTTGGTTTTAAGCCTCTTTAATTAAAATTGGCGTACTCAAAATCGTAGCCATCTACCATCTTTTATCTTTTAAGCCAAAGATGGTTCTCAGCATAGTTGAGATAGAACAGCATAGGGTTTGTACAGAGATCAGACTTATTAAATCATGTAGCTCTTATCCAAAATGTCCCAAATTGTATATTTGCATATAACTTTATTTTCTCTATCTCCCACCTATAATCCTGCACGTCGTTCGCCCAAATCTTGTGGTGAAATGGAGATTTGATCCCCCCCCCCCCACGGAGACCTGCCCCCCACCCCCCATGCTCGGTTGGAAAGCAGCAACCAATGGCGACGCCCGGAAAATGAGATTTCGAAGTGGAGATGGAATTGTGACTTAAGGATATTGAAGGAGGCGAGGGAATTAGTAAATATGAAAAGGGTAACTGAATGAAACACTGATCGGAAGAGGTACGTTTATGCGGAATAAGGGAAAGTTCTTAAGACTTTTAGTGTTTAATGTTGGGCAGATCAGCCAGTAGACGCAATATGTGGAGAGTGTTATGCCTAAAGAACTAGGTCTTGATATCAGTTTAAGTTTTCTAAACAAGGAATGGGAACAATCAGGGGGATGCTCAGAAGAGAAGGCGAATTTAACGGGTAATCGCAAATTGAAGGAAAACATTCTGAATGTCTGTAACCCAAAGAAGAGAGTGCATATTGTTTTTTGGAGGTTGGTTAGAGGGTTGCTCTGGATGTGTCGCTTGAAGTGCCTCGGGCGGGGCAGGACTTTTTTTTTGTCTTCAAAAGCTGGGTTCTCCAATTGCAAAAAGGTGTGCATGAATAGTGGGCTTGACTTGTTCAACTCTACTTTATTTGCATAGTAAATCCAGCTGGTTCAACTTGATATATATGATACAGTGACGGACCAAAACGTTTGGAAGACATTAACTATTTCTTAATTTTTTGAAAGGAATGTTTCTTATGCCTCATCAAGCCTGCAGTTTATTTGATCAAAAGAATTACAGAAAAAAACAGTGAATATTGTGAAATATTATTACAATTTAAAAATAATAAATTTTATTATACTTTTAGAATTATCATTGTATTTCTGTGAGGCAAAGCTGAATTTTTTGGATCATTATCACGATGGCCATTTAGAAAATCATTCTAAATATGATGGATTCATCATCAAAGTTGGAAAGCCGTTGTGCTGGGTTTATATTTTTTTTTTCAGAACGAATGTGGATCTTTTTTTAGTATACTTTTGATGAGAATAAAAAGGTAAAATAAAAAAAAAAAAAAAAGAAAAGAAGCTTATGTTTTTAAAAATATAAATATTTTGTAATAACAATATACAATACTGGTCTAGTAATTTGGGGTGGTCAGCTATTTTTTTTTTTCTTTCTTTTTTTTGTAAAAATAAAATCACTACTTTTATTCAGCATAGGATGTTGTTTGAAATTGATAAAAAGTGATAGTAAAGAAAATATATTATTAACAATATAATATTATTAGAATTTTCTTTTTTTTTTTATTTTGAATAAATAGCAGTTCTTTTTAACCTTTTTATTCGATCAAATATATTAGACAGCAGAACTGTGTTTCCACCACTCATACAACCAGAAATATTAGAAATGATTTCTAAATGATAATGTGATAGACTGGATGTTACATTTCTAAACTGAAGGCTGGAGAATGATGCTTGAAATTCAGCTTTTGCATCACAGGGAAATAAATGTTTTTTTTAAAGTATATGGCAAATAGGAAAACTAGGTATTTTAAGTTGTAACAATATTTCAAGCATATTACTGTTTTTTTCTGTATTTTGATCTAATTAAATCCCGACTTGATAAGCAGAAGCACCTTCTTTCGAAACATTAACCACAGTAGTGGTTCCAACTTTTGGTATGTTACTGTATGTATTTTCATATGATATACCCCGTCTATATGTATACATATATATAGATACCGATATATAATATACACTATATCTATATATATATATTATTACTAGAACACAACGTGGTAACTAAGGACAAAGCTGTTGTTCAGATCAAAACACAGTAGCATAGAAACAGAAAATGGAACAGTTGTTTACAATCATGGAAATAAACTTCAGTTAATAAAACAGCAGTTCGCACGAAACTTTAACAAGCGTATTTCTTTAACTATTCATGCACTTTTAGTCAGCATTCATGAATATCAAATGTAAAGACGAAGGACCCTTGATGTCATGCTCAAGACAGGAAGAACCAGGCGTGCTCTTGAGCATGCAAATAATCGATTCCCTCATTGGATACAATAAGTAATATAACTCCAGACCAGCATGTTTCTGCAGATACGTGGACTTGGTTCAGTGTAATACGGATATGAGATGGACCGGGGACAGAAGGTTGGATATTAGTGCTGCCGTATTAAGTCGGTCACCCTTATTCCAGCCCATGATTATATCGATATCGTGATATCCTATTCTTGATGTGCGCGAGTTTGTTCGTTTAAGATTGAACTCATACTTATTCCCTTATATATCATGTATATTAAGGATCCTTGGGCCATATAAACCCCATCCAGACTTAAACATGAGACAGTGAAGATTAAGGACTTAAGCTCCTCTGTTTACAGTATCATAACACTAGTTTTAAATGCAATCCACAACCAAAAACTGAGCAATCTAGTCTTTAAAGGATCATTGAAATAATCCAAAAAATGAAAATGACTCAACCTCAGTCTCGCAACCCAAAGATGTAAGATGAGGTTTGTTTCGACATCAGATTTACAACACATGTATCACTGCATCACTGTATTAGCAATGGCTGCTCAGCATTGAATGGGTGCCGTAACAATGAGAGTCCAAACAGCTGAACACCCCCAGTATTTTCAGTCCACCAAAGTGGCTCAAGACACTCTAGGACATCCGTCTGCGCCTTGACACATTTAACGAGCATGCAACAGCGTGAAATCCATCGCTACCCATCATTCGGATCTAATCGTTGCTGCTGGCAATATTGAAGTCCATGATCCAGCCCATGCGCGCCATCCTCTGATAAAAAAGTCCATACCAAGTGGCCCCACCTCACCGTGGTGGAGCTGTGCAACCGATTTCTCTATGCTTCAGATGACACAACTTTGTCCGAGAGGTTAGAATCTCCACGTGCATAGCCCACTCGTCATCCAGCCCCGCTAACCCAAAGTCGTTCATGCCCCATTTGTTTCTCGCAATGCTCCGTACTATCGTGATTTACCTCCTCGCCTTGATGTGCTGAGGAGTTTTGTGTCTTTTTATCAGCTACTCCCACTCTCTTCCTGACTTCAACCCATTCACTGCAAGCATGCAAGGCCTCCCCACTGGGCTGCCCACCTACATTCTACAACACGATGATCACCGAACTTTACTAGGAGACATCTGAGGTTCGGGCGCGCAACTTGTATTATACTCCTCGACTACCACCAGCATATATCTTACATTAATATGCGGTCCTTAACACAGCACTCCCACAACCCACCAACCCCGCAGGCAACTAGGCTTCCTACACAGGAATTTGACGGGTCTACAACTCCACAAGAATGAACACCGCATGTCTTTACGGGTCATGACCTGTTTATTGTCAGTGCTATCACCTCAAAAAAGGCTCAATGGTCCTTTTATAGATTTTTGTGACGTTTGTTTTGCCCAGTCGGAGATCATTTCAGCTCTCTGGAGAAAACTGTGTATTGGTTTGGCACAGTGTGCTCAGCAACCAGGCATGATCTGCAGTGAATGCAGAATGCAGTACACGAATGAGAGTCAAAAACAGTGCATAAAACCAACATCAAACACCATAAATCCGACAAGTACACCTCCACAGCCAATCCAGTCATTCAGTCTAATGGTCTTGTTAAATTAAAGTTGGGTTTATAAGAACAAATCCACATTACGAACTGTTATAACTTCCAAATCGATTGACTTCAGGCCAAAATTCGAGAAGTTAATGATCCATAAACTAACGCTCTCCATTGAAAATTCCATCCCCGTGGCTCTGTGCACGGTGCCTTGATTTGTGCAGATTTATCCTGATTTCAGATGAGACAACTTTTTATTCTTTGGAGGGAAAGGGGGGGGGGAGGAAGAAAGCAAACGGAAAGCAGCAGTATTATGTATTAGATGAGGAATGAGAGGACTCGTATTCTAGCTGGAAACAAAAAGTCTTAATGATGGATGTGTTTCTTACAAATGTTTCTTTCTTAAGACGTAACTGATGGGGACTGGAGTGCTGTGGATTTTTGTGATGTTCTTTATCAGATGTTTGGACTCTCATTCTGGCTGGGCAACCCATTCACGGCTGAGCATCCGCATTGCTGAGGGGGGGTGGGGGGACATGATGCTGTAAGATAGCTGCATTTCTCCAAATCTGATGACAGAGACACACAACTCAATCTACATCTTTTAGTTTGCCTGAGGGCAATTCTTGAGTGATAGTAGTATACTATTATATATATTATATTATAGATATATATATAATAATATATATATATATATATATATATATATATTTTTTTGTGTTGAACTATTCTTTTTATACAGACAGCTCATTTGAAGTGAGGTTCTAGAAAATAACAGATAACAAAACAGCATGTTCTTTGCTGGTGTTCATGCACCTGTTTGAAATTTTCCTGTGCTATCCCACTCAATAACATGGCTCAATGTGTTCTTCTAGAGGAGCCACCGAGGAGTTATTTCCTCCTCGTGAGAAAGAGCCACAAGGGGCCAAATCCTGTGGGAGAAAATAAGCCTCCGCCCATTCCTCATCCTCCTTCCCTTTCTTTCACCGCACTCACACTTCCACCGACGGTTTATGTAATCAGCCAAGACAAAACCTACTGGCCTGTTAAATCCCCCAGACCAAGAAATCTCCACAACCGTTTTCTATCAACCCTATCCCTTACATGTGCTGGGCGAGAAACGGAATTGTAACATACTTACCGTCAAAATAACCTGTCTACACCTACACGATGAGAAGCAGTACTCACAACTACAGATTCTCTGCTACCGAACTGCTACAACCTGCTCATAAATCCCAGAGCTACCAACATTTATGCTGTACAGTGTACACTTTTGCATGGTGTGATTTGAACTGTAAGAAATAGTGATGTGATATGCCCTTATGATTGTGAATGGGATATTTTTAACATTAAAACCCCCAAAACCAATGTAACGAAACAAATCAAATGTTTCACGTGTAGGCTATGTATGATGCTGCAAAGTGACAGAATGGCATGTTAAAAAAAAAAAAAAAAAAAAAGATAAATCAGGTAAATTATTTCTTTGAAAGTAAAATAATAATCTAATTAAATAAGCACAATGACAGTCTTACGGTCCGTATGTTCTTATTTTAAACCACTAGTGAAAATGGGATTCCATAACTTCACCAGTCTTCTTCCTCGATATTCCTGCAGGTTTTGTTATGCGATCACGCTCTACACTAATAAATGAGAGAGATTTTTTTATTTTTAATTATTCTTCTGGAAATTATATTATTTACACATTATGCATTTAACAGACAGTTTTGTATCAAAGCGAACTTACTAAAAAGTAAAAAAAAGTAATAATTTGTCAAAGAGCCAACAAAAATATTCACACCAATGCAATGCCAGGTTTATCAGACCAGATTTAACTAGATTTAGGAAGCAAATGTATTGGTTTAGTCAATGTTGAAATTAACATGAACTAAAATGTAAATAACATGCTTTCGAAGTATTTTTACTGTTAGTTCGTGTTCATTAATGCCAGCCTTATTGTAAAGTGTTTACCAAAAAAAATATTTTTATCTGTGAACCTGGAGCACAACAAGCAGTCTTAAGTATCTGGGTTATTGTCGCAATTAGGACAAAAATACATTGTCTGCGGTCAACATTATTGATTCTTCTTTATGCAAAAATCATTAGGATATTACAAGTAAAGATCATGGTCCATGAAGATTGAAGATATTTGTAATTTCCTATTTTAAATTTGATAAATTGCAGTATCTTTAAAAGTAACTAATCAAATTCCAATCATCAAAACATCGTCTTCTAGTGTCCAACAAGGGACCTTTAGAAACCATACTGCAATAGACTAGGATTAAAAATGAAGATTTTCTAAAAAAACACATACAGAGACATGAATTTGTGCTTTTACAAGTCACAAAGGACAGACTAAGTGTCTTGCAATGCAAAAGTTAATAGCAAATTTAACAGCCTGACCCAACATCATGGTGTGAGCTGGGATTTATGCACAGAGCGTAACCGTCTGCACACATCATCAAATCACATTTCACATCCAAAACCCTTCCCCAATTATCGCTTGAACTTCTACCTGCAGCTCTTTATACTCTGAATACTGGTCATTAAACACGGCTTTATACTGATCCCGCTTGCTCGTCTGTTCGGATAGCTGGATATTTACTGCAGGGAAACACCAGAACACAAAGGGGTGAGCTTAATCACAGAGCTAAAGCATCCTCATGGTCACGAAAATGACTTCTCTTTTTTTTAGATTGTAAAGAGCAAGCGCTCACGCCTTGATGTAGTCCGGCATGATCACAGGTTTAGGAGCGTGTCCAGCTGGAATATGCCCTTTCTCACAACTCTCTGGGCTTGGCGTATGGCAGTGTGTGGTGAGTGCTGAAACCGCCCAGCGGAGAGTGGCATAAGCTCCCTTGAACCATCAACAACCTAATAGAGTGAAAGAGAGAAGGATATGGGAAATTACCAAGCAATTATGCTCTGATGATATCCCATCCGTAAAATTTCATGTGAGAGCTAACCCCGCCCACCTTAGATTTAATTATTAATAGGAGTGCTGGAGGGATAGGGTGTATTTTTGTGGACCAAAACCCAGAAACAAGTTGCATTTAATCAACATCATTTAGGGGATTCATGTTACTGTTGAAAATCGGTCTGTGGTTATTTCATCAGTATAGCCCTTTTTTAAGTTTTACTTGTCTTGAAAAAAGGCTAACAACAGAGGCCTCTAAATGGGACTACAACGGTTGTTTGAGATAGAAGATAATTAAACATCAATGAACAGGTAACTAATCCTTTGTTTGGCAGTTCGAACATGGAGGAAGCAAGTGAATGCAGTAAATGACCCGACTAACTGAATAAAAATCTGGATTTAAGATGCATTAAATGTATGACTTATATTGTTATTATTAGTCGCTAAAATGGTTGCCAGTTGCCCCTTTAAAGGCTATATGCAAAACATTAAACTAGTAGCAGAAATATGCAAAGAAATATCCACCAATTTTTTTTTTGACACCTTATCTTACAGTAACCGAATATCATATTCAATTTAGAAATGCTATGCATTCAAATGTTTTAGCAGATGCTTAAAGCACCATGGGTAAACATGAGAACAAGCAATACGTAAGGCTGGTTGGGCTTTTGCGGTAAGTTCCGCATCATCACATCCATTTCATCAAACTTCTTCAGTATCCCTTGAACTCTACATGCGCTCTTTTACTCTGAATACTGGTCATTAAACACGGCTTTATAACTGATCCCGCTGCTCGTCTGCTCGGATAGCTGGATATTTACTGCAGTGAAACACAGAACACAGGGTGAGCTTAATCACAGAGCGAAAGCAATCTCATGGTAATCACGAAATTACTTCTCTTTGTTTAGATTGTGAAGCAAACGCTCACGCTGGTAGTCGGCATGTCACAGGTTTTAGGAGCGTGTCCAGCTGGAATATGCCCTTTCACAACTCTGGGGGCTTGGCGGCGGCGTGTGTGTGTGGCTGAACCGCCGCGGAGACTGGCATCAGCTCCCTTGAACCCACAACAACATAATAGATTGAAGAGAAGGATATGAAAATTACCAGCAATATTCTCTGATTATATCAACTCCTGACCTTTTCTCTAAGCCCCGCCCACCTTAGATTTAATTATTAATAGAGTGCTGGAGGAATGGTGTATTTTTGTGGACCAAAACCCAGAAACAAGTTGCATTTTAGGACTTCATTTTACTGTCTGAAAATAGGTCGTGGTTACATCAGTATAGCCCTTTTTTACGCTTTTACTTGTCTTGAAAAAGGCTAACAAGCGTCTAAATGGGATACAAAGGTTGTTGAGATGAAGATATTAAACATCAATGAAAAGGTAACTAATCTTTGTTTGGCTGTCGAACATGGATGAAAGGCAAGTGAATGCAGAAATTACCTCCAGGAAATAACGAATAACATCGGATTAAGATGGCATTTAAATTGTATATGATTATATTTTGGGTTATATTAGTTCGCTAAACTGGTTCCAGGTATGCCCTTAAAGGCTATATGCAAAACATTAAACTAGGTAGAGAAATATGCAAAGGAAATATCACATTACACTTATATGTGACAATAACCAGAGATTATTCATTTCAAAATTAGAAATGCTAATGCATTCAAATGTTTTAAGCAGATGGCAAAAGCCCATGGGTTAAAGCATGAGGAACAGACAGAGCGACCAAATACTTGCCAAATGCACAGCAGAAGGAGAATCTCTTGGCTGCATCTATAAAGCACGAAGCAGAGTTGATTCGTTATTGTTGTATTCATTTTGCAAGTTTTTTTTAAATATATGTACTTTATAACAAATGCAGTAGAAAATACTGGAAAAATGATACATATCATTACTTAACAGAACAGGTACGACCCATACAGTACGGACAAATACTACCAGCAATTTTCTGTTCCCACAAGCAAAAATTATCTGAAAACTATTTAGTTTTTATTTAGTTTTTAGTTAAAAATGTATTATCGTTAAATACTTAATATAAAACATTAAAAAATGTTAAGTAGAATAAACTTTAATTGAAGCAAAATAAAATCTAATTTATTTTCATAATAAAACAAAATAGACTTTTTTTTAAGTTCAGCTAGTTGCCAAAGCAAAGTTTCACATTTTCATTTTGTTTAACTGATGTACAAAATTAAATCTTAAAAATTAAATGTACAACTATGTACAGACTTAGAAAATAAAACTAATAAAAATCACAAGACACAAAAACTTTACTAAAACTTTAAGAAAAATTAAAAGGAAAATAAAACACAAGAAGAAAACTCATTCAAAATAAGAATATCCTTAATACTAAAAATGACACTGTTTTAGAATATAATATGCACCCAGGAAATTAGAAACCAAAATATACAAATCTCACCTCATGCCCATTACGCTCTTCGTAGTCGTCGAGCCGCTTCGTGCCGCCACAGTTTTAGACACACTATGGCTCCGACCAAGTACACGATCATGGTGAAGAACAGGGAAAATGATCGCAGCCGTCTGCCCAGCCTCAGTGCGACAGAAAGCGCCATTGATGCCGTTATGGAAGTACTGATAGCTGCAGAGGTCCACCTCGAATAGTGTCATTTACATACACACAACCAGCCGCCAAAAACAAGAGCGCGAGAGCCAGGTTTATGAAGAAACTCCGTTTAAAGGCCACCAATTTTTGAGTCCAGAATGGGATAGTTCGATTAGGTACATGGTCCCATTCCCAAGACAAGCATGAGGATGACGGTCACTATCCACGCCAATCCTGCCACCACGAGGATGAATGGTGTCTTGGGTCCGGTAAGTAATATGTGTTGCCATAACCGCCTCCGTAACCTCCATAACCTCCGTAACCTCCTCCGTAAGCCCCACCATTCTGCGAGTATCCAAACATGTTATACCACTCATTGTCTTTATGAATGTAGCACACACGCATGCAAAAATCGCTGCTCCGAGAAAGCAGCTCAGATGCAACCAAGAATACGTAAAAGTCCAGCCCAAGACTTCATGTAGGCGTAGCGCTGGTTGTATTCCTCGACTTTTTTCACCGTTATAGTCAAAGCAGTGTGCACCGTACGGCCGTCAAAGGACTCCACAGGGTTGCCCAACAGGCTTGCTTCACGCTCGTTTACGCGAGTTATAACTGCCCTCCGGATCCGCCGTAGCGGGTCGCGGTGGGAACCGGAACCGACGGCGAATGTGGCTGGAGAACAACGAACGCCGTACAGTGGTCGTGTTCTTGCTGCTGGAGCCCAACATTTGACTTGACAACTTGCTGCTTCCGCGGCTGCTGGCCTCAAGAAGTTCTTCCATGAGTCTGGGATGAAACGGTGGACGGGTTTGATGTCGATGGCGGAGTCCCCGTTGTCCTCGCTTCCGCTGCGGTCCAAACTCAGGGCCTATCGGTGGCTGTGTTCGGTTAGGGGAGGTGGTGGAAGAGTTTTCGGAGTATAAAGAGTCCGATGTCCTGTGATCAGTCAGGGGCCGTGAAGACTGTCGGGACGTGACCTGTGGATGCGTCGTTGTCGTGGGGCATGTTTCAGACACAACCGCCGAATGGAGTCTCCTCTCCAGAACTTTGAGGCAATTATCCCTAGAGAATCATGAAGTGAAGAGGCTTTAGAAAAGATCTAGAAGACTGGTTTTAGGTGTCTTGTAGAGTAGTGGTTCTCAAACTGTGTGGTTCGTGACCCAAAGATTGCTCAGATGTCCTGTTCTGACATTGTACAAAATGACTCGTTGTGAGAGAGTGAGAGTCACACACTTTTATTCGAAAATTGAGAATTCTAAAACATCTTCTACTCTTGGACTGCGCACACTGTCTTTTATTTTCGGCTATTTTGCAAGTAAAACACAAATAATTAGCCTTAACAACTTTTAAATAGAAGTACTGTAGTTCCTGATTCCTGATACCTTTGTTGTTGTGTTAAAGGAAGTGCAAACACTCGTTCATAGTACAGTAAATACATTTTTGCTTACTTCGCATCAATTTATTGTTCAGTTTTGGGTCATTAGGGGGTTGAGAATGCAATGTAACATCTGGGCCCTCAAGCAAAACCAGTCCTAGAACCGCTATTATAGACAAGAACGAAAGAAGCAGTGGTTCTCAACTGGTAGTTTGTGACCCAAAAATTGGTCACAGGGTCTGTTGTCAACAATGCCAAATGACTATAACTTAAGCTTAGCTTGTAGAGTGTGCATGCATTGCACTTTCTTCTTTCAATTTAAGATTTGGATTGGGTCAAACCTACTCTACAGTTGGTCAATTATTTGGGTTTTATTTCAGCTTTGCAAATATAACAAATAAGTAGCTTTATTAACTTTTAAAATAGGAGGAGCGCCTAATTGCCATAACCTTTGTTATTGACGTCAAAGTAAGTGCATCCAATCAAACACTGTTTGTTATTAAATATGTCTTGTTTTTTTGCTTTTTTTTGGGTCATCAGTTAATGTGAAAACGTAAAAATGGTCACGAAGCAAAACCAATTGAGAATCACTATTAGGCCTACAGAGCAGATATTGTGTGCTAAAACAAGTTCATGTTAACAGTTCAGAAACTGTAACAAGTATGCAAAATTTGTCTCTTGTATATTGGGTTTTTACATACCAAGATAAAGCTTAATGATTTCTGGGGGGATCGACTTACAATACCGGACAAATGCCTCTCTACAATTGAAAGAGCACAAGAAAAAGCTAAAGCATGAAGATATTATGCAAAAACCCTTCTCCAAAGCAGATAAGAGGCTGTCGACACAAATAACCTCCATTTGGCATATCAGAAAGTGATACAAGAAATAAACCCCTTGGGAGCAACGGTGTCTTAAAGGGATGAAAGAGTGAACTTGCTTGCTGAATTATATATTGAGCATGTCTATTTAATAAGTAATAACGCAGAGTCAGAAACTAGAAACTGCTATGTGGGACAATTTATACATAAAATATTTGATTATGTAATGCTACAGCTGACCAAGTTTTCCAAAGACATGTACAATACAGTTTTCTCGGACACAGGTGCTCCCCAGGTCAGGCGGTCCAACTCTGTAACCCGAACTAGCAGCGACTGAAACAGTAACCCCGCATCCACTACCAAGAGCGTTAACTCTATACCCAAAGGAGATACGACTGCAACCCAAACATTTACGCCACAGATAGAATCAAGACAACCACAGGGACAGAAATGAACATGACTGTTCAAGAACTAGACGTCTGATTGGGTAATCACAGACTACTAACGCTGCGTCAACAGCATACAATAAAGAAAACAACAATCTCCATGCCACACTCTTCCTTAAGCACAGTTTACCTAATGAAACAACAAGAGAAAAAGTATTACGAATAAGGAAAAAAACAAACCATTTTTATAGAATACCTTTCACACGCAGACACTGTGCAGACTTACATTGGCCTTGAGTGTGTGTTAAACTTCTTTGATATTTGTGCATCCAAAGGCCTGAAAGAGCAGACAATCAAAAAAGAAGAAGAAAGAAAGAAAGTTATATATTAATAAATGCAATCAACACATTCACAAAGAGCCAAAAATATCTGTATACTAAAAAAAGTACTAAAAGGTACAAAAAGTAATGCTATGCTTTTTTAACCATATGTGATATATAAATACTATAGATTGTTTATTTGTGCGTTGCTGGCAGTAATTTAACAATGTAACTAATTACCAGTAATGAATAATACAACATATTCGCTCCATCTACAAAGAATCTATTCATCGGGGAGCGCCACGCAAAACTGCACCAAAACAAAGCGCTTTTTGAAAAACACTGCGGATCAACAGGTCAGAGAAGTTTTAAATGATGGTTATTTCTCTCCTCAGTAGTGCGTAGATCTACTCTCAAAACTAAGATAGCTGCTTTATTTAGAGACATATTTGAGATATAAAGCAAAGAACGTTTAGAAACGACATGACAACAACAGACAGATTGTGTTAGTAAAAAACAACAACGATCACTTCTTTAGAAAACGCGGCTTAGTTTTGAATATACAAGGGTATTATACACAACAGATTAAATAATACACTTTAAGGATGGTTTCGTCTTACCTTTCCCACGATCAAGCGGGTTTCTGTTCCTCTACATTTTTTTTTTTTCGGAAAACTCAGGGTTTGGAAAGCTGTACCACGTGACGCAGCCTATCCCGCGTGTGACGTCAGCAGAAGGTGGTCTTGAAGACTTCACCTGAAGAGGCAAATAAATATTGACCAGCTGTCATAATTCATTAGAAACTATTTTCTTCTTCTTCTTCTTCTCACAGGCTGTAAGAGCAATGACGACAATGACTGAAACTGGTATGCGCAGACTCTCAGGTGACAATATTTGCATAGTTTTTTTTTTTTTTTTATCATGGACAGGTATATTCATTTTTTGAAGAGTAATATATTGGTTTGCATAATAGAGTAATATAATGCATTACTGAAGTCATTTTAAAACTAAGGTAGATATAAAAGTGCACATTGGGGATATTAGCAATATTTAATAAGACATATAGGCCTATTTTGAATAAATCACACAGATAATATTTAAATTTATATATAGGTCTGTTTTTGTTTATTCACACATGTGACTCACTACAGGAAGAGTTTGTGCGTTATGTCTCTCCTGACCTAAATTTCTGTGATTTGACATATTTGCAAATCATCAGCATTGTGCAGTCACATCTTGCTTACTCTACATTATTTGCTGGGGAAAAAAAACAACATGCTGTTTTTACTGTGTAAACATGATTTTTTTATTAAGTGTTTGTCAGTGTTGTTCTTTTAGTGGGATTTTTTTAAAGAAATCTTTAGATAGAACTCGAAACGGCAAACAGACAATGACTTTCACTTGACCGCATGGAAAGCAGTTTTCATTTATAAAAAAGCATTTAAAGGAAGGATATGTGGAAATAAGCTCAGTACCTGCTTTAAAACAAGGAAGTAGTGTTGTTCAGGTGAAAACAAGATGAAGATTAGTTAGGATACTTAAAAAAATATGATCTGTAATAAACATTTACAACACCCTTTTTATGTCACACTGCTAAACACACACTGGTTTTGAGCGGCATAACTGATTTGCAAACTATTATGTCTTTTTATGGTCCGCCTCACCTTCTCATGGCAATAATTAATGAATAGGAACTCTTTCAGTAACAGCTGGATAACATAAGGACTAACTTTTAATTTGAAATTTTCTGAGTATTTGTGTTGTTGTAGGAATAAACACACACACACACACACACACACACACACACACACACACACACACATACAAACCGGAATAAAATACTGAAATATTAATATCCCAGCTATAACAGGGAACAGACCTTTGGAGAGAACAAATGTTATAAACAAATGTTCATATAAAGCTGTCTGGTTTTCAATCTTCTTGTTATAACGTTGAAAAGAAATTTTTTGGGAACAAATGTCTGGTTTTTATTTTTTTTTTTTAAAGAAACGTTTCAGCTGGACGGAAGTATTGTATTCAGTATTCAGAAGTAATGTTCTGATAATGTTTGCAAAATGATGAAATGTTCCCTTAACATTGGCATAACCAATAAAAACAACACTTTTAAAATAAAAACTAGACATTTCACCTTCAGAAATATAATTTTGAATATTAGTAAAAGCTCTTAGAACATTTTTTTAAAGGGTTAGTTCACCCAAAAATGAAAGCTACATTAAACTGATTATTACGTTTTGAATATGGATATTTTTCTTACAAGGGGAGTCTTAGGCAAAAAAAAAAAAAAAATGCATCGATTCGCTACAGAAGGCCATTGTTCACCCCACAGAGCCGCGTGAGACACTTTTTTTAAATGGATGGGTGCTTTTTATTTAACTTCTTTTGGACTGATGCATGCAACACCCACTGAGTAGAATTTTTAATATAACTCCGATTGGATTCATCTGAAAGAAGATAGTCATATACACCTAGGATGACTTGAGGTGAGTAATTTATGGGCTAATTTTCATTTTTAGATGATCTAACCCTTTAATGTCAACATAAACAAGAAAAAAAACATTTAAAAAATGGACGTTTTTGAACGTTCTGTGAATGTTTTTAACTTTTAGGCCTTCATCGGTAAAGGAGGCTGTTAGTGGATGAATGACGTAATGGTCTTTACAATGGTACTCACTATATAAAGGCTCACGTAAGATCACGTGCTTTTAGCTAAGTCCACAACTTTTCAAAACTGGTTTTATGCAGTTTTTGTCTCCTGGAAGTTTTTTTCTCTCTCCTTCTTCCTCCTCTGAAAAGACTGATTTTGTTAAACAACAATACAGTCCATTGCACACGCTGTACTTCAGGCGTCCCTTACTGATTCTATTATTTTTTTATATATAATATTCTTGTCGAAAATTAAATATGACGCTACCCTGCAGGACTAAGCTCTGTAATTCAGGTCAAAAATAGTGCGCGTCCCCTTTAAACAGCGACTCTCGCGCCGGGTGGAAATGGTCGCTCGCGCAGTCGACTGTGGAATGTACTGAGGGAAAAGAAAACATTAGCTCGCTGCTAACAGTGAAATACACTAACATTTCATCCGAATACAGCCAACAAACGAAGACGACTGAACAATGACACACATTAAGGTAGCTAACGAAGCGGAATGATATCATAAAAAATAACATTCCAGCCACCTGGGCTGAATTTATGTGTGTGTGTGTGAGATTAGACGCGAACAGCTAGACGCTAGCTAGCAGATTGCTAATGATAACTGGACAGCTAATATAACTTTATGAAAAATAGTAAGTTGACGTACTGTTTATTTGTTATATTTTGGGGTTGACGTTACGAAAGCTTTATTATTGTGTGCTGAAACGGTTTGAATGGTGTGCTTTATTAGTTTCTGACAGTGCAGTGATAAATAATGATGTTATTATTAATATCGAAAATAATAGCACTAATACGCACTGAGTTAACGTTTTAAAGTTATTTTGTTTGTTTAGATGTTTAATTAACAGCCCTTTCGAAACTTGATATCATAGCTCACGACAGAGGAATCCTAGATAATTACCATAGCCTTATGTGAATTAATTCAGTGTTTATAGTTTCTTGTTTAAAATGTATTGCTATATACAAATGTTTGTTTTTTTGTCCATCTTTTGATTTGCTCTACAGACCACTTCCACTTTTTCACTTCTCAATAAATCACAGCAAAGTAAACATCCCAAAACCGTTACTGTGAATTTTAGATGTTAAAAATATTCAATCTTACAATTATACAAATCCTCATTATTAATAATAGCCAAACATACTTGTCCCGGCTTTTAACTTATTTGTACTTAAGCATTGAGAACAGCTTGTCTATTTGTTTCTTATTTGTTTGTCTGTTACTGTCATTAACTACCAAGTATTTCCTAGTTAGATTCATAAGACATAGAAATGTTACATAGTAAAATATGTGTGATTTTTAACTTTCTGTCTCAACTGCCCCAGTTTCTCCTGCAGGGGTAAGTGAGGTGTATCGTACCCGTCCTAGGATGGACAGTTTATTTTAAGGCCGCTGTGTGTGACCTGGACAAGCTTTTGGATGACTTTTGAACTCAATGCAGGTTTGAGACTTTTTGCTTTATTGAGATGGTAGTATTACAAAATTAATTTTGCCTTCTCAGTTGTGTGAGGACACAATTCCTTTTGGGTGAATTGATGTAAATTCAACAACTTTTGCCGGTTATTTAATTGATCATATGGTTCTGTATAATAATGGGTATGTATCCTATAGTTTATGTATGTAGTTGGTAGTTTTTTTTATTATTTTAACCCCTTAACTGTCCCCGTCCAACCTGTGGGACGCTTGGTGCTCTTTTTTGTTGTTGTCCTTTTTCTCTACAAAATCTTTTAGTAATCATCATAAATTATATATCATTTGAAAGCTTAGAAGTCCAAGATTCATCCTGTGAAAACCATTTTGAAATCAGACGTATTGCATAACCATGGAAATGGTACTTTGAAATCTTATGGCGGTCTTCTCCCTCTTAGTGGGCAGTGTCAAGTGTCATATTACAAAATGCTTGAGATAGAATAAAACTTGACAGAGAAATCTAGAGAAAAATTAATTAACAAAAGTCAAAGTAGTTTTGATGGCTCCCAGTGGCTTTTTGTGGTATGAACGCCCTAAATAAAATCACTCACAGGAACCTCAATTTTTTTCATATCACTTCAAAATTTGGAACATAACTTATTCAGACACAAGGCTTAAATTTTATAACCATTTTAGAGTAAAACCTGTTATGTAAAAATATTTATAATAAATAAATCAAATGAATATAGCACATTTTATTTATAGTACATTTAAACTTCTATCACTTTTTGATACTTTAATTTTTTGAAAAATTTATGCCAAAATCTACTAATTTTATTCTTTAAAAAGAGACCAACCTTAGGTCTATATTCCAAAGTGTTCATAAATTACAACAATTTAAGTTTGGATAGTGCACTTTAATGCCTATTTTATAAAATGGGGGGTGACAGTTAAAGGGTTAAAGTATTTTAAATTGAAATAACTTTTTTATCTGAATATATTTTAAAATTCAGATTTATTCTTTTGATGGCAAACCCTGAATTAATCAGCATCGTTAGTCTTGAGTGTCACACGATCATTCAGAAATATGCGGATTTGCTGCTAAATTATTATTAGTTATTAACTGGTGCTCAATTTTTAATAATTCTTCATGATTTTATCATGTGACACTGAAGAATGAAGTAATGATGCTGAAAATTTCAGCTTTGTGTCACAGGAATAAATTACAATTTAAAAATATATTTAAATATAAAACAGTTCTTTTAAATTACAATAATATTAACACAATATTTTCTATATTTTCAATCAAATAAATGCCTAGGTGAGCATAAGACTTCTTTCAAAATCATCATCAAAAAAAAAACCAAAATCTTTATTTCAAACTTTTTATTGGAGAAATCTCATATATTATGTGTAATTAATAATATATAATATGTGCAACAATATATATCCTGTGTATGTTGTCTGGTCTTTATGTCAGTTTTATGGTATCATAACATTTATTTTGGTTGTTTTATTATGGCTTATGTTTTTCATGTCAGCTACATTATATAAATTAATATGATGTTTTACTTGATTTTTAGAGGAGCTTGAGAACAAGTCCACCACTTTTACAAGCCCTCCTTGTCCGGACGCCACGATTGTCTCTAGTCACCATTTGGAACCTTCAGAGCTTCACACCAGAGCAACACACGGTCACACAAACACTCCCAGATTGTCAATGCCCTGCACTATGGACTTACATCTCAAGTATTACCTTAAACCAAAAGATTCTTATTCTAATGAACAGCCACTCACAGGTGTGGACCTCCTGTCCTCTTGTCGATAGCAGAGGCACCAAAAGTTCGGCTCCTCCTTGTCCGACCGCTCCCTAAAGCCTGTGTGTGACCTGGTGAACGATACGGGTTTCTGCAAACCTCCAGCAAGCCGATAGTCAGGAGGACTTTAAAGAACTGGACGTTTTCTGAGAAACAAACTAATGAGGAGCTGCTAGTGGACTTCGAGAGTCCTGTAGTCTCTGTCCGGGAGATGCTTCTAACGCCGGTGGATTACCAAAACATGACT
Organism: Cyprinus carpio; assembly: GCF_018340385.1. Classification (NCBI taxonomy): domain Eukaryota; kingdom Metazoa; phylum Chordata; class Actinopteri; order Cypriniformes; family Cyprinidae; genus Cyprinus; species Cyprinus carpio. The sequence continues at coordinate 26,076,728 of NC_056604.1, forward strand.
CTGAGATTAACTATAACTCATTCAGCCTGCTAGATGTCATATTACCGGCCGTTGGTGACCCTCATGGTTTAAGTAGCATCACACCTTTGGAGTGCAATCGAATTGAAAGTCTTGAAGACTCAAGCTCCAATGATCAGAACAGCTGTCCATGTGAAGTCTCAGTAAACGAAGATGATGTTAATAATTCAATTCCTCATGCTACAAATGAAGCAACCAGTGAAGAGCATGCTGTATCACTGCAGCCGGACTCAACAGACACCCAACTATCTGAAGATCTCAGTGTCAGAACTCCAGAGGATTCAGCTGGAAGTCCCTCCCTGGAGAAGGAACCTTCTCTATCTTGCTTGCCGATGGCTGTATCGATGTGTGGATCCCTTGTGCGTCTTTAGACCCACAGACAGCAGCCTGATTGAAACCAAAGATGAGGCTGATCTGGAAAGAAATTCAGCAATTCAAGAGGCTGAAGAGTTAATTCTTCCGTTAGAAGAACCCACAACACCGTTCTCCTCCAATAGGCCTGATTCCTCACCTGAAGATGAACCTGAGCTTGTCCAAATCATGTCGAACACAGAAAGGGCGACTGCTGTCTCAGGCCATTACCCTGAAAGAAACTTTAAGCGCAACTTGTCGCCGACAGAGAAGGAGTTGTGCGAAAGCAACCCGTCTCCGCCCTATTTCAGAAAGCCCTAATTATTCCTACGAGTTCAGTAATCGCCAACGATTACCTTCCTGAAAGCGACCAGACTGTGATGATGGTTACGGACGAGGAGCTGGACGCCTTTCTGATGGGTCAGGATGTGAAAATGAACTCCGACGCAGGCGCAGAACAATTCGTAGATGACGGCTTTTCAGAATTTAACGGAAACGCGGAAGGCTTTTTAGATGAGGAGCTACAGAGCTGCAAAGTTGAGACATTTGCTTCTCCTGAGAGCGATGGTTCTCTTCAGTATCTGGAGGAGAGCGAAGGTTCCGAACGTGTCGTCTTCATCTCAGGACAGCAGCCCGCTGAGGACAGATGCCACACAAACAATTAGCCATGAAAATGCAACCAGCCCTGTTGAGATTCAGTCAGTTTGCACCCCTAACCAAGACTCAAATTACGGCGGGGCGAGACCAAAGCAGTTGTCCAACCAAACCGTACGGCCTCCATCTGAACGACACCGGACTGGTCATGCTAATCCCGATTTACCAGGCCTTTCTGCAGAGAATGGCTCACAAGTTTCTCCCAACCAAGATGAAAATACCTGTGAACCCCCTTCTTATCAGCAATATGATACAAGTTACGGCCATGATGAGCGTTCAGAGCCTCCACCGTACCCAGGAGAGAGTCCTGATCCACCAGGACATGAGGTCGAGGATCTGGGGTCAAGCAGCCCCCGTGGGTGCCGGACTCCGAGGCTCCTAACTGCATGAATTGTGAGCAAAAGTTTACCTTTACCAGCAAAAGAAGACACCAGTGCATGTGGTGTGGTGAGTTTGTTGTATATCAGTGTCAGTAACCACAATTATTTGGAAGATATTAAATAGTATGGGGTCTTACGATTAATTTTTTTTTAAAGAAATTAATACTTTTATTCTTCAGGGATGCATTAAATTTATCAGAAGTGACCATAAGTTATAAAAGATTAGTTTCAAATGAATGCTGTCCTTTTTCTATTCATCAAAGAATCCTGAAAAATAAAATGTATAAAGTTTTCCACTGGGAATAAATGCACCCGTTTTTTCAGGAAATATAAATGTTTATTTAGCAGCAAATGAGCATATTAGAATGGTTTCTGAAGGATCATGTGACACTGAAGACTGGAGTAATGAGGCTGACAATTCAGTTTTGATCAGAAGAATAAATTACATTTTAAAATGTGACCACAAAACCAGTGAATTTTTCGAAATTGAGATGTATACATCATCTGAAAGCTGAATAAATATGCTTTTTGTTATGATAGGACAATATTTGGCTGAGATACAACTATTTTGAAAATCTGAATCTGAGGGTGCAAAAAAAATCTAAATATTGAGAAAATCATCTTTAAAGCGGGTCCCAATGAAGTGTTCTTAGCAATGCATATTACTAATCAAAAAATTAAGTTTTAATATATTTACGGTAGGAAATTAACAAAATATTTTAATGGAACATGATCTTTACTTATATCCTAATGATTTTTGGCAAAAAGAAAGGCTTAAGACTGGTTTTGTGCTCCAGGGTCACATCTATTAAAATTTTCCCTGAAATTATATAGTAATATTTCACAGTATTACTGTGTTTACTGTATTTTGATCAAATAAATGCAGTCTTGTTGGGTAGAAGAGTCTTTATTCAAAAACATTGACTTTACATTAAAGTTAACATAACATTTTAAACTTTAGTAGTTATATATTTAATATTTTGATATCATAATTAGCTACATTGGTTTAATGATGTATTTTACTGCACTGTTTGACTGAATGTATATAAACATGGATGTTTGTAAATGTCTGGTAAAAGGGCCTCTTTATTGAACCGAACCTGTGACCACAGCAGCATGATACAAACTGAACTGAGTGATTTTTACCTATACATTATTATAAAAAAATCTAACACAGATATATTGTACATTTTAAACAAATCTCAACAAGCCCAAAGTTTTGTTTTGTTTTATTTTATTTTATTTTATTTTATTTTATTTTATTTTATTTTATTTGTATAATTGACTATTGTCCCTGGGAGGTGATTTACTTGCTATATTACTCTGTACTCTTTCTTCTCACATAACAAAGAGTTTAAACTCTGATCAATATTTCATGTCCATTTATTATTTATCGAGTAAGTATCTTCATAATAAGCAAGATATGTACAGTCAGACAGTCATTATTTCAAAATAAACCCTTTTTAACGTTTGAATCCTTATCACCCTGTCAGGGTTTTATTTTGCATAAATGACAAAATTAGAGTCTTAGTAATGTGTTTTGCTTCAGTTTCTGAAAGTGACTTTGTAACTTTGTGTAGTAGTTGAGTGTGCCCTGACTTTTGGAGGTGAAAGGCAAATAACCGCAGTGTGAATCGATGAATTTACATGCAGTCAGCTGCGTTGATTTCGAGCAAAGTTCTGTGCCATTGTGTTCTAGTTTATTTATAACCACAGGAAAGCCTTAAACCTGTAGTCCACTGCTTTAGACAGCAGAAGTACTCATTTTATGTATTGTTATCATTACGTCAGTGTGGTTTATTCTTCTCTGGAGGTGCTAATATATAGGCGGATTTACTGGGTCAGCAGAATGTATTTTTAGTGCTGATATAGTTTTCCCGCTTGAATGCTGCACTGAGTTGCTGTTTTCTAGACATATTGGGCCAATAAATAAAATGGGCTAAAGGACACCAGAGAGGAGAGTTTTCTCCAGGTTTATGTCTGATGAAGTACTGCGTTTATCCAGTGTTTGAGTGAATAATGTTGTCTGCTTTGCAGGTGTACTGTGCAAACTGCTGCAACCGCAAATGCAGACTGAAATATCTGGATAAAGAGGCCAGGGTTTGTGTCATCTGCCATGTTACCATACAGAGAGGTGAGTGCTAAACCACTTTAATATAGTCCCCAGCTGGCTTAATAAAAATGAATTCAGTATGTTCAAGTGATGCAATGCACTGTACCTTTAAACATCCATTTACAACGAACAAACATTAAAGGGATAGTACACCCAAACATGAAATTTTGCTGAAAATGTCCTCACCCTCAGAAACCATCCAAGATGAGTTGATGTCTTCGGTGGAACAGATTTGGAGAAATGTTAGCATTGCATCAGTGTCCTCACAATGGATCCTCTGCAGTGAAATGGGTGCCGTCAGAATGAGATCCAAACCAGCTGATAAAAAAACATCACACTAATCCCACACCACTCCAATCCTCAGTTAACATCTGGAGAATCAAATGCTGTGTGGTTTGTAAAAAAAATAAATCCGTCATTTAAGATGTTACTAACTTTAAACCATTGCTTCCCATCTAAAATCCAGTACTAGGGATTATAGTGTATTTTGGCATCTTAATGCCTTAATCAATGCCTTATAATGTGGATTATTGTGATTTTTTTATCAGCTTGTTTGGGACTCTCATTTGTCGGATGGCACCCATTCACTGCAGTAGCATCCATTTGCTGAGACACTGATGCAATGCTACATTTTCTCCAAACTCTGATGAAGAAACAAACTCATCTACATCTAGAAGGCCTGAGGCGTGAATTTTCAAACAGTTTTAATTTTTTGGGTGAGCTATTTCTTTAAAGACTGACAATCTGTGGCAGTGGTTCATCGTCGGTATATGGGGTATGACCCTTTCTACACTTTCGGCCTACATGAACTACTGCCACAGATGGTTTATTTTTAGCTGCTGTAATGTGGTAAACAGAAATTAGGTTGATAAAATTCGTTTTTGAGGAAGAAATACTCAAAAGTACTCATTGTATTGGTATTTTGATATTGGCATGAAATCTTTGAAAGACGTTGTTTGATGCACTTAGTATGTATTAGTTATGTCTGTGAAGTCATCGGCTCTAAAGGCCCATTTGCACGTAAAACGATAACAATAATGAAAACGTTGCCATTTACAGCTGGGAAAAAATTCTGAAAAGCGATTTCTGTGCAGTTTATCGTACAAAGATATTCAAGACAAAGTTATTTTTCACCAATAATACATCTTTAATGATTTTAATTAAAAAGGAAGTAAACACTGTAACCACATGGCACTCAGTAGGAACGGGGGTGGGAAGTTTGTGTGCATTGAGAATCATATTGATTTTTTTTCAAATAAAGCCAAGGTAACACTCATTTTACATACCAGCACGCAGTGAAAATGACGTGAATATGGCTGGTGGCAATGCATAAAAGCGCAGCCATAATTGAAATCACGAGTTTTAAAGTTTGTCGACTCGCGAAAAGCGTCTCCAGTGGAGCTTAACTCTCCTTCTTGTCCACATTCAATTCGCACGGAACCGAGCGTCACGCAGAGAACACGCGATCGTGCAGGATACAAATGCACACTTCACAAGATCTCACCTAGATTCGACTAAGTCTGCAAGGTTTGTGAAATTAAATGTTCATTAGTCATTCAAATATTTGTTTAAATGATATAAATGCGTATTTGCTGAATCCTGACGCAAACAAGAACGTATTATAATGTTTGCCTTTTTATTACTAATAATATTAAAGCAATTGTAATAATACTTAGATTTAGATAGACTTATCCATATTAGACAGAACTGAAAGTCGACAGCCAACACGAGTAAACTGTGAGCGGTGTTAGCAGCCGTCAAAAAAAAGTCCTGCCTCAAACACATCCGGCTAAACAGAAAAACTATCGCCTTGGCGATATATCGGTCAACAACTAGTCGTGATATGAACTCTGTTCTTTCAAATATAGAAAATTTTAAACAATATTGAAACTATCACACTATCAGTCTTTATTAGTTCTGGCTGATCAGTAATTCTGTTACTAAGGTGCATTCACACAAAAAAAACTATAACTATAACCATAAAGTAAAAAAAAAAAAATTCTAACTTTAAGAAAATAGTAGCATCAATAAAACGATAACAACATAGAGAAACAATATAATCTTTTGAATCATTTTTCAATTTGTTTTTTTCAGTCTAATGAACCGCTAAAACATTAAAGTGCCTGTTGAACATCACATTCACGAAAAACTTTCTATGAGTAAAGTCTTGCAATTAGATTAAATATAATGTGTTATTGTTTATGGATTTGGACGCTGATTTTGTAAGTATGGTTTTTCGGTGTGTATCAACATACTATTATCAAACATCATAATTTTTTCAGTTGGATCAACAGAGGGCAGTGTCAAAATCAAAAAGTGCATTATAAGTGATGAAGTTGTTGACAAAACTGAACGCACTTGATGCCTTTCTCCTCTGTTTTCTCCAGTCATGTGGCACAGAGTTCAAGTTTTTGCGTTTCTACTGCATAGACAACCAAGCTTTATTAGCGCACAGTGAATTCCCAATTTAATCATTTATAACTATGCTTTTTTTTTTTTTACCTTTATAGATGTTTTTTTTTTATACAATTGTTTAACAATGCAACTTGTTTTTTAAATGACATTGATGTTCCTTAGTTGATACAGTTCTGGCTGTCATGAACCGTGTTATTTTAGTATTATTTATACTATTATAGTATTAATAAATATTTATTTAGTGTTTATTTTTGTATCTTCAGATTTAGTTATAATAAGTTTTATGTAATTTTGTGTAATTTAGAAGTATTATATACTCTTATAGTATTTATTAGAGTATTTTGAATTCGCTTTTTATCTTTTTTTTCGTATTTAATGTTCATGTTTGTTTTAGAGTCATTTTTTAATGTAATTTTTAATTCGTTTTTAAATATTTTTTTTGATTGCAGTTTAAAAGTAATTGTAATCCTTAAATTTATTTAAACTTAGTTTGCAAGGCAGCATTTTTTGTTTTAGTAGCTCTAATCTCATAAGTGTATTTTTATTTAATTTTTAACCTTTACTACTTTTTTTAGTTTCAGTCAGCAATAATAACACTGGCTCACTATTGCGTCCCTTTTGAAAAGAAGCAGATCCCCCGTATCCTTTTAATTTTGTGTCCAACTTTTTTTGTGGACCGAAACCTCTGAAGCTCTTTTTATTTTTCAAGGGCTGATTTAATGGAGAAAGATCAAGGCTTTATTTTATTTTGGGGGGGGGGTTTGGCCTGGTCTATAAAAATAGGCTGGCACACGGTGTGTGGCAGAGCGTGGCGGTCCATTTGCCACATGTAAAAAGGAGCATTCACATCACAGAGCGTCAGTGCTGCGAGGGTTTGGTGCAGCAGGCTGTGTGGAGCCAGGGCTCTGGTGCGCATGTCCCCTTGAGTGTGGTGTGTGGTGTGTGTTTGTGTGTGTGTTGTGTGTGTGGGTGTGTGTGTGTGTTTGTGGTTTAGGACCCACCTGGTGCACGTATTCGTGACAACTCTCTCTAGTCAGTCCATCTCTGGGATGAGGAATAGAGTTAGACACACATAAACACACACACACAGACACATATCTCATCTTCAGGCGAGGAAGGTTTGTCACCACTGCTCAGCCCAGGGCAGCAATTTAATACGACCTCTGTGCGTGGTGTGTTGACGGACTGACTGAGCTTGCACTCGCAGCCAGAGACGTTAGCCTGGTCCCAGGACAACTCAGTGTGAGCCTGCGCCCCGTCCGGATGAGAGAGGCTCAAAGGATGCACCCTCTATTTCACTCACTCGCGGACTCTCTTTTCGCTTAACGGCAAGGGGTACACTGTTCCTCCTTTGCTCGGCGCACTACTAAAATCTAACGCGGTCCTGGGAGACCTACCGGCTACCCGTGATTAACCTGGAAGAGAGTTAATTTAGGATGAGGTAATCCTCAACTGAACTGAAATCGAAATCGAGCCCTCGTTGAGCTCAAAGTTATAATTGAATCATTTTATTATTTGGTTACTCTCTTAAAGTTTGTAACTTTTTTTTGCAACCGTCTTTAGTGTAAATTGCCACATGCTGAAAGACGTTCCGGTCTGCTGGTTCTTGGCTTCAACAGTTCCCATTCTGTCCTTCTTGTTGGAGCCGTTTTCAATCAAACCGTGAGGTCCAGCATATTCTGCGTTTCCGTGCTTCTAGCTGACATGTTTGCCTAGTTCACACACAGGCAGTGTCAGTGGTAATCAGGTGCGATGAGCATCCATGAGCTTTAAATCAACAAAATGCACAGCGGCAGGCTGACTCAACATAGCTGGAGGAGGTGTCAACGACACTGGGCTGTGGCTGCACTGGACGTCCTGTTTCTTGAGTTTCAGTTTGGTGGCTCGTTGCCCATGCACTTTTAATAACAACAGGTCTTTGAATTGACGCTCAGTGCTCTTGCTTGTAAAATGTTTGATTTATTGAAAGTGACTCAGCTGATTGAGGTTTTGTAAACTTTGGACTTTTAGTCATCATTTGGTTTACAATTCTTGACAATAGAACATTTATAACATAAATATTTGAGTGTACATTATATACACTACCATTCAAAAGCTTGGAGTCCTTTAAGATTGTAAGTTTCTCAAAAAAGTCTCTAACTGCTCACCAAGGCTGGCAATTTATTTGATCGACACCACTTAAAAACTACAATTGTGAAATATTATTGCAATTTAAAATATACTTATTGTGAATGTTTTTAGATGTAATTGTTTGCTGTGATCAGATCATCATTACTCCAGTCTTCATTGTCCACATGAATTCTCAGAAATCATTTAATATTCTGATTTGCTGCTCAAGAAACATTTCCTGGTTATTATCAATGTTGAAAACAGTGCTGCTTTCAGATTTGTCTGTGAACAGTGATACATTTTATTTTTCCGATTTTTGATGAATAGAAAGTGCAAAAAGAACAGCAATTATTTGAAATAGAAATCTTTTGTGACATTTTAAATATACTGGTCGCTTTTTGAACAGTTATTCAATGCTGAATAAAGGTATTAAATTCTTTAAAAAACAAAAATCTTACTCACCCTAAACTTTTGAATGGTAGTGTATTATAAATATAGTTCACCCCAAAATGAAAATTGTCATCATTAAATGGGATAGTTCACCCCAGAAATGAAAATTTGATGTTTATCTGCATACCCCACCCAAGGGCATCCAAGATGTAAGGTGACTTTGTATTCTTCAGTAGAACACAAAAAAGACTCAATATTTTTAACTCAAATCGTTGCAGTTTGTCATGTCTTATAATGGAAGTGGATGGGAGTCATGGCTTTGAGAGTCAAAAAATATACACAAACGAGAACCAAATTAAAACCCTGTGGCTCGTGACGATACGGAGCTGATATGTAAAGACACGAAACGATCGGTCTGTGCAAGAAACTGAAGCAGTATTTATATGTGTTTTTTTAACACTCTGATTCACGCAATGTCCCAAAACTGTCATGAGCCGCGATCCTGAGCCGTGTTCCTAGCAAACAGCCTGTGCATGGACAACTTTATTACTTTTTTCTTCTTGCTTTATGGCCGATGTGCAGACTTATAAGAGAATGGGCATGTGGGGGGGGGGGGAGGACCAAGGGCCACCAGGTGATCTCTCAAAAATGGGACCATTGGACACTCCTACATTGAGGAAATTGTAGATAGCTAGTCTCAAGCTGGTCCACATTTGAGGAGATAGGGTGGGGCCCGGAAGGCACTTATACGTCTGCAATCTGCCATAACGCCAGAAGAAGAAGGAAAGAAAATGTGTCAGGCACCGGTTGAAGAAGACGTTCATGAATCAGCGGAAAAAAAAAGTAGATAAGTGACTGTTCAAGTTTCTTGCACACGAACGATTCGTTGCATGTCTGTATTCACTCAGATGGGTGGTACGGGTGCGTCACAGGGAGGGTGGGAAAGGCAGACGGCTGGGGTTTTAATTGGTTTCGTCTTGTGTATGTTTTTTTGACTCTCAAAGCCATGATTCCCATCCACTTACATTATACGACTGACAAACTAAAACGGTTTGAGTTAAAAATCTTTGTTTGTGTTCTACTGAAGAAACGAAGTCACCTACATCTTGGAAGCCCTGGGGGTAAGATAAACATCAAATTTTACTTTTTTGGTTGAATTGTGGTTTTAACTCATGTTGTTCCGAAGCTTATGACTTTTTCTTTTATTGAATACAAAAAGCAGAACATTGTCGCTTTTCTTTCCATGAAATTAAAGCATATAAACCAGGGGTTGTCACTCTCTGAAAAGCACCATAAAAGTAGTTCATACTTGCCAGTGTGCTATTGAAAGTCATCCAGAAGTTAGATGTGTGAGGAACAGATTGAAACGTATTCACTGTGCTGCAGTGGAGGGCAGGATTTTCAGTAAATATTTACAAAGATACGAACGACAGCACACACGTCTACTTTTATGGAACTTTTTGTGCTAGATCTCTGTTTTTGTATTCAACAGAAGATAAAAGAAAGTCATAAAAATTTTTGGCTGAATTATAAACTCCTTTTTTATGTGCGAGTATGCATGTGTGAGTAATACAGAATATTAATTTTGAAATAATTTAGGATGAGATTTGATTGGATAGTTACATATTAGATTTCCTTTATTACATAATTCGTAAAGTCAGATATGAACTACTGTATTTTACAAAAGTATTTATTAACTATTAATTAAATTGCCTAAATTAAACATTTTTGGGGTCCTGTTAACTAAAGTTGTGCACAGCCTTTAATGAGAAACCTCACATTTACCGACTGTTCCTTTCTCTCTCACTCATTCTCTCTCCCAGCATGAGCTTTCATTCACTACACTGTAAAGACTGATTTAGGAATGGCTGATTTTGTGTGTTTGTGTGCAGCTCAAGCCCATGAGAGAATGATGAGCCCTACTGGGCCCAGTCCCAATCCCAACATCCCATCAGAGTACTGCTCCACCATACCACCCATGCAGCAGGCCCGCGCCACCGCACCTCAACTTCCCCCACTCCACCGTCATGGTCCCCGTGGTTCGTCCTCAAACACCCTCGTAATGACGGCACGCCACTGCACTCTGAGCCAGAGTTATAACTCTTATGGCTATAAACACAAAGACTTCCACTTAATATAATTAGTTCATGAATGAAAGAGTGACCGCGCCCCAAATTTGCATGCACTACGTGATCATATAGTGTGCTAGGATCAGGTTAGCGTGTTAACTGTACACTACTATGTAAAAGTTTTGAATCAGGATGATTTTTAATAAATATTTCAATTCAGCAAGTATGCATTAAATTGATCAAAAGTTGCATTTGTAGACATTTAACACGTTCGAAAGATTTCTATTTCCAATAAATTCTGGTGCTTTTTGAACTTTTTTTGTTCATCAATGAAACTATGAAAATTAAATGCATCACGGTTTCCTGCAAAATATGAAGCAGCACAACTGTTTTTCAGTACACTGATAATAATAAAGTAATGTTTCTTGAGCAGCCAATCAACATATTAAAAATGATTTCTGAAAGATCATGTGACACTGAAGACTGGAGTTATGATGCTGGAAATTCAGCTGCGCATCACAGGAATAAATTGCATTTTACAATATATTCAAATAAAAAAGGTGATTCTTAAATTGTAAGAATATTTCACAATTTCTAGTGTATTTTTGATCAAACATTTGACCCAAACAAAAAAGCAAACTTTTAAACTGTATTTGGTGTAGAAAAAATAGAAAACAGAAAAAAAAATTGTTTCCTCTTCATCACACCAAATATCATGGATATATTTTTGATACACCTATTTCAAGTCAGTGGGTCCAATGATATACTATCATAGTTTTATTTATTATTTTAAATTAGATTTTGTTTTTATATTTTGCTTTCATTTAAATTTTGAAATTTTTAGTAAATGTGTTTGTTTCTGTCATATTTTTTAGATGTCTAGTTATCTTTATTTTATTTCAGTTTAACATTAATTTTAGCACTTGAAGTTAAACTGAAATAAAATAAGAATTAATGTGATGGGCAACTAACTGAAATGTTAGATTTTTATATAAATTTTATTGTTTCCCCCAGTTTAACCTTTTTAGTTTTCGAGGAACCCGAACTTTCAGTATATATATGGTTTTAGTTATTGTTAGTTTTTATTATTTTAGTTTTAGTTTTCACAACACTAACCCTGTTTCACAGCTTCTTTATCCTTGACACGAGTTGCTGGTTTTGTAGTTTCTCCATGTGGTTCTTGTAGGTTTTCCACGTTGCACTAGAAGTCCTTGGGAGTTTTGCTGATGGCAAATCCCGCCGCAACGGTGAAGGTCGCCGATACGCATCAAACGTGTCCCTGTACAGACACCGGAGATCCTCCCAGGATTCTGGCCCAGTACACGCCAGACCCGCCTGCCGAGGTGAGGATTTGCCAAATGGATGCCTCTCAACTTATGCTGGATAGAACTTAGAATGCCACAGCTGAACTGTTCATTAACTGATTTTGCTAGCCTTTCCGGGCCGGCCTGATGGTAAATTGGCCTGTTGATGGTGATGAGAAAGCCCGGGGAAGGAAGTTCCTGAACAGCGGCTGCCGGAGGTGACCCCCGCGCCACCCTCAGAAGGCCCGTGGGACTACGCCGCTCTGTGCGGTGGGCAGCGCGTGCAAGAAGCGGTCATCTGTGCAATTAACGACATGAATTGGGCTTCCTCCCCTGCTCATTGACCACAGGGAAGATGAGTGGCAGATGGGGGTTACCCTGTTCAAAGGCTTAACTAGAGTGTAGGTTCTCTTTTGAATTGGGCTACCAAGTCGACATCAATATTTATCAAAAACACAATTGCACTCAGGGTATTCAATATTTCGAATATTTGTTGGATTAAAAAAAAAAAACACATTGCGAAATGCAAAAACACTGCATTCGAATTTTAGGCTGGCGTCCATCCGGCAGGCCAGCTTTATCAGTGGGGCGCCGAAATAGCGACAGACGAGTAATGTCATTGTGCATTTTAATCTTTTGTTAGCGCGTATCCAGTGAACCCATTGTGCGGCACTGCTACTGTGTTCAGATGGTCAATTAGTTGCATAAGACAGAGCGCATCAGTGTGGAGAAGATGTTTTTTACGTCAAAACGGAATCCAAAGCCATTCTCACACAGGAATGCATATTTAATCACATTTTCGTAGAGGGTTCAGCTTCCAGCGCTGTACCTCCATCGGCTCAGCACAAGAGAGTGATGTTTAAAGGAAAGCCATGTAAAATGAATCCAGTTAAGTTTTAAATCTTTAAACAAACATGTGTCTCAAGACTTTATGGTGGTTGGAGGTTTCCAGCCATTCCCCTGTATCTCATATGTGTTTAAAACGAGAAAAAAGGGTTTTAAAAGCCAGTACTTGTTTGTGATTGGTTTTTCGCCATCCTTTTGTATTGAACGGCACATAACCTGCCATGGTGCTGTTTATTTTTTTCTAATTGTTTAAGGGGCAACTCTAGTAAATTATCACATGGGCTTAAAAACCATTTTTTTACACCTGGTAGTGCCCTTTTTTCCAAAGATAGTCCTGTTATTACGTTTATTACGCTTTGAAAAACGTGCAGTACATGGTTTGCTCGATCGCCACTCTAGTGGCTTCGGCCAGAAGAAGCAAGAAGCTTGTTCCGAAGCCTACACGAACTTAAGTGCCATACGTCGAAACAATTTATGATAAGATTTTAGTAACTGAAATTATGCCTTTTAAATTCCAATATAATTATTTAAGTATGCACAATGTCGAAAATAAACTTGAACATGTCTTCATGTACTTCACCTCCAGAGCTGTCGCTTTTGCCATCATTTTTAAATTTAAAGTGTCAGATACACACACAAACTCAAAGGTCTCCGCAGTGACCCACCGGAATAAAAGTATGGTTTAATTTGAAGAAGTTATTATAAAAATATATTGCTGTTATATAGTAAAATGTACTTCTCCTCTCAAAGTAAAAATAATAATAATACAACAATATAACATTACTTCATCATAAAAATAATAAATAAAAATGGTCTTTTTCCTCATTTATTCCTTCTCTTTCTACCTTGTACTTATTTGAACAATGTCTAAAACTTGGGATTTCAAGCACTTCCTGTGTCTGTTTGCCTCTTTAAGAAAAATCTCTTTATGTATCCCCCAATTGTAAGTCGCTTTGGATAAAAGCGTCTGCAAAAGATTTTTTTCATCCATGTTTTAATTAATACAGTATAACATTTCTGCAGCACTTTATTTGACCAAAAAAAAAAAAGTTTGACATAAAATAACATATTTTTGCTGGAAATGAGTGTTTTTTCTTTTCCCCCGTTAAGGTTTTATGAATTTGCTTCTTTAGACAACTTTTTTGATAAAACAGAAACGCAAAATTTGGGAATTTTATTTATATTATTTATAAATAAAGAATAAAAGGCAGCTTATTCTGTAGTTTAATTCTAAATAAATACATTATATTCAGATTTATTGTCGAGGTCTAGCAAATATGTGAAATTCATTTTCTTCCCCATTAATGGTATGAAATGAATGTTGTGATAAATCAGTATTTATATGATATGGGGGGAAAAATGTTGAGATAATATTTTTTGGCAATATTGTCAAACCCTACATTGGACTATTCAATGAGAAATTTTGAGCATTTCATGCCCTCAGGCTCAGAAATGTGTCTATTGTAATGCCAGTGTGACTTTGTAGATGACCGCAAAATGCTATTTACTTTCAGAAGTCACTTAATTAGCCTGATTCAGAGTATAAAGCAGTCCTTATAAATGGTTAGAACTTCCTCCCTGCACTTTTAACTGAAGCTGCTGCCATTTTGGTTTGTAGTAGTTTTGTGGCCACACAATAAGCCATTTTTGCTCTGGCGAAGATTCTTTAGTAGTTGTGATAACCTGTTTATCTTCTGTCCATTGCGTTTGCAGATGTATTAGTTGTAGAGCGTCCTGTACACGGCTTGCCAGATATTGCTGCTGTTGGAAGAGGGAGGCCCACAACCTCGACCTTTGTGCTCAACGCCAATTTACTGGTGAGCGTCAAGATAGGTCACATGTATGTTACGATGTCGCAATCTGATTAAAATATATGATCCGCGTCCAGTTCATTGGCTAAACGTCATTGCCTTCTCTTTGTATGTGTTGTAGATGGTGGGAAGAGGTGCTGGTGTCTGAGCTCTAATGGTTTTCAGGGAGTGGGCCAGAAGGAGCTGGTGTTTATAATCGAGTGTCTCCCAGAAGAGAACAGCCTGCCTAGAGACGTATTCAACCTGTACATTAGTTTATACCAGGATGCACAGAAAGGTACGTCACACAAACACTTCACAGTACGGGAAAACACATTACGATGGTTTTGAGATCTTAGGCTTTTTGGCTTTTCGTCACATGATGTTTCAGACTAGTGGAAAGAAAACATCTAAAATAACTTTTGTCTGTACATTTAAATTACAATCCATATCTTTAAAGGCTGTTTTCTCAAAATGACTTTTTGCACCACTTCAGTCGCACTGACATACAGTACACCAAACTTCACAGTTTTTATACATTTTATTGCTTAAACCATGGTGAACTTTTTCTGGCTGTTGACAGTATTTATTTTTTTCTAGAATGATGTACTTCTCAAAGTGAAAATAATATTAATAATAACAATAATACAACTTATAATATTACTTTTAATTATTTTACTATTAGCATTAGAAGTAATGTCACTATTATTAATAAGAAATATCTCACAACTCTTAAAAATATATATATAAAATATATACATTTTATCCATGTTTTAATTCATACAGTACAATTTCTGTACTGTAGCACTTTTTAACCAAAAATAAAATAAATAAAAATGCATTTTTTGGGGGAAATTATATAATGTATATATTGTATACTTATATTGTGTGTATTGTATATTGCATATATACACAAACACACATATATTTATGTATTGACTAAATTGCTAAAGTTTCATGAATTTGTCCTAAACAACGTTTTTTGATAATAAAAATCTGTTTCTAGAAATGCATGCAGTTTAGTGCATATTTCATTAGTTAATGCATCATTTGCATATTTAAACATACCATGCCAAAACATATTTGCAATTATTAATGTAATCAGTTAACAGAATATGCACGGTGATATCTGTTAAATTATTAACCTAATTCATCTGTAGTGTCTTGCCTTAAAGGGGAGACAAAAACGGTCATAATTTTCAGCTCCATATTCCATCCTCATTCTGATTCTAATAAATAAAGTTTTTTTTTTACTACTGTGCTGATAAATTAGTAGCAAAATCGATTTATAGCAGCAGAAATATTTTGTTTTAAGGTTTATTTTGTTGCATGATATTTTATCTTTTTAATAAAAACACTAAATATTCAGAATGTAATTGAGTGATATTTATAGTGTTTTTCTTATTTTTCCCACCAAAGGGAAGTTCATCGAGCACCTTGGAAACGTAACGTTCACTGACAGTTTCCTGGGCAGTAAAGACCACGGGGGCGTCCTGTTCTTCACTCCAACCTTTCAGCCACTGGATGGTCTTGCTCTGCCGCAGGTCTCGTTCCTCTGTGGTGTTTTGATTCAGAAACTAGAGGTTCCCTGGGCTAAAGTGTTTCCCCTCCGACTGCTGCTCGCTCTGGGGGTGCAATACAACGGTGAGTCCTCATTAAAATATCCTTTAGTACACTAGAGAAGACACTGTTTTTAAGAATATAATATTCGCTCATAGTACCGTCTCCTCCAGTCTTGTGATGTGGTGTTTATTGTTACAGTGTATCCCTGCACTTTGGTGAGCGTGCGTTTCCGTGACTCAGTTTTTAAAGAGACGGGACACACCATCATGAATCTGCTCACAGTACGTGTTCACATTTATCCCTCGAGTATTGAACTAATTCATATGAATTTGCAATGCATTGTTTAAAGATTTAAAAAGTTTGGGATTGGTAAGATTTTTTTAATGTTAAATAGTTTACATTGAAGAATTGTACAATGTACATACATATATATTACATTGATGCAAAGCCAAGTGTCACATGATCTTCAGAAATCATTCTAATATGTTGATTTGCTGCTCAAGAAACATTTCAGATTATTATCAATGTTTTACACAGCTGTGCTGCTTTATATTTTTGTGGAAACTGATGCATTTTAGTTTTCAGGATTCTTTGATGAATAGAAAGTTAAAAAGAACAGCATTTATTTGAAATAGAAATCTTTTGTTACATTATAAATGTTTTACTGTCATTTTTTTTTAGCAATTTATTGCATCCTTGCTGAATAAACGCATTTCTTCCTTTGAAAAAAAGTCCTTTTGAACCTTTAAAAGATGATGTTTTAAAACTGTTTATGATTTAATGGTTCTCAAAGATGAAAGATATGCAGTTAAGGTCAAGATCATAATGCAGACTATTTGTGACCCTGAAACACAAAACCAGTCTTGAGTCGCTGGGGAATATTTGTAGCAAAAGCAAAAAATACATTGTATGGGCCAAATGCAGACTATTTGTGACCCTGAAACACAAATCATTAGATATTGGTAAAGATCATGTTTCCATGAAGACATTTTTAAATTTCTCTCTACCATAAATATATATCAAAAACTTTCACTTTTGGTTAGTAATATATTGGGATTAAAGATATTATTTATTTCAATATTTCGATTTGTTTGCACTATCAGATTAAATAGTTGTATCTCAGACAAATATTGTCTCCTAACAAAATTATTACATCAATGAAAGCTTATTTATTCAGCTTCTCAGATGATGTATATATAAAATCTTCATTTTGAAAAATTGGGCCGGGCCACACACACACACACACACACACACACACACACGGGATTATCTTAAGACTGGTTTTGGTCTGGCTGTCACATTACAGTGCCGTTAACTCCATACACACATCTAAATTTTATATAGGTTTATTGTGGTTTTAATTAAAAATGTTATAATATGTGAGTCATTTCCCGAAGGGTATGAAATCAGAGATGGTTTACCGTTGTTTTTCTTAACCAGAAAGTCTCAAGGTTCAGCCTGGTGGACAGATAATGAAGGAGATTAGAGAGCCAAGACTCAAACCCGAGACCACAGTGTGTACTCAGCTCTGAGCCACTCTTGATTTCTGAGAATTAAAGAGCTTCTTTGGTCCCCATTCTAACTATAGTGCTTTCAGGTACACTTATGGCCACTTTTTTGGATGCAGGCATGGAAAAATATGGCCTATCTCTGCAAAATTAAGTTTATTTTGCATCTAAATTATTACCGGTTATTCTACTTGCAGATCCATTTTAGTATGACGTGAATGTAAACATGTAATCAAATTTTTGGCCCTGTAACCCAAAACCCTTTGCTGATTTATGGCTTAAAATGCTTTTTTTTCAAGCAGTGAACCAACATTCAAAATATTCAATGCAAAATATTCAAGGCAAAAACTAATAATCAAGTTGTTCAATCAAGGCATTTTTGCCTCTGTTAACTATTACTAATTATATGGACAGAAATAACATTACATAATACACATGACACACATGTATTATTATAGGAATAGTTCACCCACAAATTACATTTTGCTGAAAATATGCTCACCCTCAGACCATCCAAGTTGTAGATGAGTTTGTGTCTTCATTAGAAAACATTTGGAGAAGTTTAGCTTAGCATTGCATCACTTTCTCAGCAATGGATGCTCTGCAGTGAATGGGTGCCGTCAGAATGAGAGTCCAAACAACTGATAAAAACATCACGACAATCAACAAGTAATTCACACCACTCAACAAATTGTCAATTTTGGCTGAACTATTCCTTTAACTTTAGGCCTTGTAACGCTAAATCCTTGTTATCCACCTTCATTCTTGTGATTTGCTGATCCTAACACAGGATCTGAGGAACTACCAGTACAGTTTACCGGTGGTGGAAAATCTGCGAGTGCACATGGAGATGGGCAACAGCTACATCGACATTCCCAAGTCCAGGTTTAATGAGGTCAGAGTTATGTTTGAATTGTGCAGCAGTCAGGCTTCAGTGTTATTGTGTTGTTGAATGTGTTGTTTGGTTCTGGCTGTTGTAGATGCTGAAGGTGGTGAACTCCTCTAATGAGCACGTGATCAGTTTCGGTGCCTGTTTCAGCACTGAGGCCGATTCTCACTTGGTTTGCCTGCAGAACGAGGACGGAAGCTACCAGACGCAAGCCAACAGTATACCAGGAAAAACCAGGAGAGGTTAGTTAGTCACTGCTATAGCTAAAAAGCTTTAAAACTTGGTGTTTTCTCTTAAATGTCTTAAATGGATTTTGTTTTTCAATCAGAGGGACCAAAATTTCAATCATTTTAAGCCATTGTAGTCAAGTAGATATTTAATGCAAAATCTAAAAATCAAGTGAAAAGTAATCAAGGAATGTTTTTCCCAGTGATTTTGACTAAATGAACACAAAGAAAATTTGATTAATCTTTTTTTTTTTTTACATTACATTAAACACATTATTCCAACTTACATTTAAAATAATCAAACCATGTTTTCTCAGTGTTTTTGACTGAATAAACGCTAAGAAAAAATATGTATTTAATCATTTTTATTGATATGCACAAAAATGTTACATAATGCTAAGGCTGTCAAATCAATTAATTGGGATAAATCGCATCCAAAATCAAAGTTTGTTCGCATGATTTATGTGTGTACTGTATATATTTGTGTATATATAAGTACACATACGTACGTGTATGTATTTATGAAATATTTACGTGTGTGTATTTGTGTAATTTCATATTTATGTATGATATATATTATATAAAAATGTAAATATATAATGCATATATTTATTTAATATATACATGTATGAGTATCTATATATACATATAAATACAGTACACACACACATGTGTAAACAAACGTTTATTTTGTATGCAATGAATCGATTTGACATGCCTACATAATACATATTATTTTACCTACATATATTTGTGAAAAATAATCAAGGCATGTTTTCCTAGTGTTTTTGACTGAATTAACATGGACAAAAAAGGTTTAATATTTAATATTTAAAAGTTTTAATGCTTTTATATGCCCAAAAATATTTAGATAATTATTTAAACTTACCAACAATAGCATTTTAAATCTGAGGTGATATTAAAACATCTTTATGTTGTGATAGTTGCATGTTGCAAGACAAGGAATTATCGCAAGGCTATTTAATATTACCAAAATCTTTAGGAAAAGCAAACTTTCAAATGTACTTTGGTCAGCACCAGAAGTTTAAGTGTGATATCACTCTTTAAGTTGTTGGTTGTGTAACATTTGTTATGTAATATGATTAGTGGATGTTTCACCGGACCCCATCTTTCATTTGCAGTGACTGGAGCTAGTTTTGTGGTTTTTAACGGTGCTCTGAAAGCCTCATCAGGATTCATCGCCAAATCCAGCTATGTAGAAGGTAATGCTCTCACACAAATCAATATTCATAACACTACTTCAGGTCAAAACGTTTAATCATCAACGCTGTACTCTTTCAATGTTAGACGGGCCTTAATGAGTGCAGATCCCTCCGGCTGACCATGCGAGCCGGTTTCGCGACAGGCCCTTCCAGCGGACAGGACCGACTCCCGCATCCCCATGAAAGCGCAGACGATCGGAAGAGACACGGCCGAAAATTTTGAAGGTACGCTGGGTTGACTGCCCAGACACACCTGTCAACACTGGGTTACCAGCCAATTTATTCAATTAGTACATTTACACTAGCCTGTAAGTTTGGCTAGTAGATGCTTAAGATTATTGTTTTTAAAAGTAGACCTTTGATCACCAAGGATGCATTTATTTTAATCATCAAATATGATCAAAACAAGAAATATTTTTACAATGTTAAAATAACTTTTCTATTTTAATATAATGTTTAAATGTATTTTTCCTGTGATCAAGCTGAATTTTCGCCATCATCTACTACCAGTCTTCAGTGTCAGGTGATCCTTCGAAATCATATGCTGATTTGCTGTAAAAATTATGTTTTTTTATCAAGAAAGGCAGTATAGGTGAGCAGAAAGATCTTAATCATTCCATTTTAATACAGTCGTGCATGTTATCACCAGATGCCTTGTGGAGCGGTTCATTATGCCAATACTGCTACCTGAATAACCACTTTACTAGCAATGATAAATCATATTGATGCGTATCCCCCCCCCCCCTCCCCGGTTTGGACACTGCAGGTAGCAGTGACCTTACAAATGTCTTCTGCCCTTAATTATGCGCACGATTTATATTCATTCCTTCCAGCACCTTCTCCTGACCGCTTAGATGCTGTGGGTCAGGAACAAATTATAATTCCCCTACGACAAATTATAACTGTGGTTTGCATGTTTGCAGAGTCACCAGTCCGGTTGTGATAGCGCAAGTCTTCTTTTTTTTTTTTTTAGACGGAGGTGCCTGCAGACCGGTCGAGATTCCAGCCCAAGACGCAGAGTTGAGTCAGAAGGAACGGCCGACCCGAAACCATCAGTATGACTATTGTACTGAGGTGAGAATGCGACCACATGATGCCGCTGCAGAAGAAGGGATTCATTTTATTAGTGTAATCGTCTGCTTACTTCGTACATCTGACTCCCATCAGGGTCTTCTATGCTCGCTGAGAGATCTATCAAGACGTCTCCTCTATCTACCAAATCCCTCGTTTTTTTTTTGTTGATTTTCTTAAAATATCATCCGGCTCCAGATTCTACAGAGAGAGTCGCCATCCGCACCTGTCTTCACGCAGCCCTACTGCCACGCACCTCCCTCCTGCATGCCCTCCATAGCCCAGCGGCTTCAACTCTCTCGCACTCGGGGTCTCCCACGACTCAGACATGGTAAATTATTGGGTGCCTAAATTATCCAGGTGGTTTTGACTCACACAATATTCTGTCCCAGTGCTAAAAACATCGCTCAGTTTATAATATAAGATCAAAAAAAAATTTTTTTTCACACAACAGACCCCAAAGAGCCCAAGAATTTTAATGGCTTCCTGTGGATTTCCCGGCAAAATAAAAGTCTTGAAGTTTTGAAAATTAAGAAAGCTAGAGCTAGCGATACATACACTATTTCTCAACACACAACATATATAAATCTTATACTATCTATATATATTAATCTCATATTATCGAATTAATAACTATAGTAGTAATATCTTATATAATATCATATTATCTATTATATAAAATTTAAAATAGACACTAATTTATATTAAATTAATAGATTGTATATATTCTAGCTACTTCATCATCTACGTATTGTCAAAAATTGCCAATAATAATAATTTTGGCTATGCTTTTAAATTTCTTAATTATCAGTAGTTGCTCAAAAGATTTTAATAAATCATCCACTATTGTTAAATTTACAAATTTATTATTAAAAATAGATAAATGTGTTATATTAGCATTTCGACAGTGGAAATATTTCAATAATATTTCTGAATTTGATTGAATTGATATTTAAATGTAATATATTTAATGCTCAGTTAATAACTAACAATAATCTGTAAGTTATGCTCTATATATATATTATCACAAATAATTTGGGTCAAATTATGCAGCACCGTATATGCCTTTTTATATAGTAGTCAACATTTGTTTTTTTTTTAAGTGGATCACGAAACATTTCATCAAAGTTGAACTAAAACCGTAAAACCAAAAATTGCGTTCTTGCCGTCTTGTAACTTTGATGCAATGTTTTTTGATCCACTTCATTATTGACTACTATTATATAATTGCTAACAGTATATTTTATGCAGCCACTCCCCACTTTAACAAGCTTTTACAGCCCAACCCTTTTTAGAAATCACATTTAAAATAACAAGTGTTGAGCCCAGGAATCAATAGTTAATATTTTTATAGATTGTAAGTATCAGGACTGGCCTCTGGTGAGAAGCCCACCTCCTTGCCCTCAAGAAGTATCATGAGAACGTTGGGGCTTGCCGGGCTCGATTCCTGCTTCATCCCACGGAGGAAAGCCCTCCCTGCTGTCCCACACATTCAGAGCATGGACATAGGAGTTTTCTTATTCTACATGCTCATGAGATTTGCAACACTGGTGACTCACAAACTTTCAGCCCACAGGACAGCCTGTGACCTTCACGATCACCCTTTGGCACCAATGAATCACAGATGCAGCATAGACAGACTCCGTATTGCATCTCTGACTAAGGTATGCGAGCGTTTGATGCCATTTAGAGGAACAAAGGGCTTAGTGAGGCAGAGTAGCTCCTTATATTAGCGCACCTTTTAGCAACTCAAGCAAAGAGGTCCTTGGATCAGCCCAACAAAAATAAAACCCCACGACAGAACTTTGCCGCAACTTTGCTTCTTTAGTTGTGTTGCCAGGGTCTGAGCTTGGATGCTGATCGATGAATGTTAGTTGAACCGCGAAACAGAATTGTATTATGTATGACTACGATGTCAGATATAACTGCCGCCTAATTATAATCGTTCAATTGATTCACACATGCGCAACTGAGAATATGAAGTGCTGATTATTTATTTTATGATCTCGTTTTTTACTGAGCTGGAATATGCAATCAGTTTTTCCCATCCATCATAAGTACTGTTACCATATGAAGTAGCTTCCTGTGGACCTTAAGAATCCACTATGGACAGTTTTTATGACTGATTATTGCTACTTTTTTTAAGTACTGCGTCTTATGCATTTAGGTCATTTTTCTCAATCTGTAAATACACAGGAATAAAATAAGCCTCGGTTTGTGCTTTGTTTTTTAAACCTCACAGGATGAAATCATCTGCTAATTGTCGATCTAGCTTTTATTAAGCTTAAATACTATTTTTCGAGCTAGACAGCAGTTCATGTGTTGATTAAAGGTGATATTTTGAACGTGTTTAGGGCAGTTGAAATTACCAATTATTACACATTTGGCCCGAATATACACCCAATAACAGCTAATGAAATGGCTTGGGAAAACATGGTTTCAAACCTACCATATCATCATTTTACAGAAATGTCTTAGAGTAAAGCGACGAGTAGGGATGAATCTCAATGAAATGCCCTTTGCTTTCAACATCCTTATATATAATTAATTTTCACTCTACTGCCATTAATTAAACCAAAAGGTACTATTTTGAGATCTTTAAATGGCTTTATTTTCCTATTTAGGTTATTTTACTGGAGAAACTGCAAAAACAGCCCCCTCTGTTAACACTTACAAATGTTGTTGTTGGTGTAACCAGCACAGGAATATGACAGGAGGATCCTCTAGAGCTTTGAAGTGTGGCCGGCTTAACACAAATATCAAACCACCTGAAACACTCTTCCATGATTTTAATTCTCCCCCACAAACTCTCAACCCACAATAATGCAGATACGTTAACAAGGCTGACTGAATGTCCTCAATATACTCCCCGCATTCAAATATGTCGTCAAATGTTTAACAGATTGAATGAAGAATTATAGAAAAGGCTTTCCTTATGAAATATACGGACGACGGTGTTCTGATAGTTAAGTAGTGCATTGATGATTAATGCAATAACCTTGAGTTTGCTTTAAAATCTGGTACTGCGTTGATCTGTGTACATTGTTCGCTTCAGCTTAAAGAGTACCCTTAAACCTGCAAAAGAGACCAATGGCTTTTTTCCCTCAATGAATTCTGATGATATTCAATGCCACAAGTTGTTATGACATCATTACTTTTATCAATGCCCTGTACAGCCTCTACTTTTGCTTTAACAAACACTAAATTCATTAATTTGAAAAATGCCACGTTTACTGTGGTTGGTGATGATAAGACCAAAGATAGGGCGACTGTTGAGTATGTGTTCCTATATTTTATTCAGTTGATTTACTTCATGGTGATAACACAACACCACCATACAGCATGCGATAGATCAGGTTATGTGATATATTGACTGGTAAGATTTAAATGATCTGAAGGCGTCTATAATTCTGCTCCACAAACCCCAAATACAAAATGTTCTTACGAGACACATGATTTGTTGCTGGAAGTGGATTGAGCCCATTTTTACTCGACATCTCAGATCCTTTATTTCGGGTCTTGTGGACTACTGTTGGGAAAGTTAAATTACTTTCTCACTGGTACTGATTAATTAACTCATCAACAATTAGTGTATTTTCTTTTTTTTTTTGTTCATGCTTTAACAAAAAGCTGTTAAGCACTTAGTACCCGGTTTGCATAAGGTAATCTATTCTAATTCATGAAAACCAGATTAAAGTTTGGGATGAACTTTATTTGGTATGGGAACCTAAGGATTGTTCTTCAAAAAGCAACATTAATTATATCAATAGTGTATCTCAAGTTAGAATAAAATTTTGCAATAAATATACCTATTGATTGTACTTGTGCTCGTTTATGACGTGTTTCTAAACAGCTCTTAGAGTTTTCACATCTTTGAGGAAGTATAAGATTTTACAATGAACATGATGCAGGCGGAGAATTTGCTGACGATTTTACTCGCCTTACCGTTAGTCAAGTTCTGTTGTGTGTAGAATCGCTTTTATTTTTTTAAAACTGACATGGGCAAACATCAAAACAACAACACCCAAGCCACAAGGGTATAATTCCCATACACAATAGACTCAAATGGAATTAGGAATGCATTGTAATGTTGGGCAAGATGACAGTCGTGTTTTCCTGTTGGCAGTAATGTCTTGTACCTTCGAACTGAATGCCGCTACGTTTTAAACCTACAGGGTCATTTAAATGTTTTTGCATTCTTGTTTTCCCTTACGCTATTGAAGCTCTATATCCACATTTTATGACCAATTGTTTTGTGTTCAGTCCGTCCTTTGAACTGATAAGGTGCTGTGTCACATTCAGAGCCAAATAAAAGCGTCGGCAGTGTCAATAGCCTCAGAGGGATTGCACACATGTAGCCCTGCTGCACTAGAAATCCTTTACAAACCCAAGCAGATTAATGGTAACGTCAACCAAATTGAATTGCTGACAAAATCTACGCAGGGACAAAATCCTTCTGTCCCACACGACGTGAAGCCTCTCACGCAAACCGAGTCCTATTGGAATGACCGTATTTTGAACCATGACATTTCCACAGAAGCAATAGTAAATGTGACTCACCTTTAGGAATGCATAGTTAATTTTGTGAGGTAGGGATTTTGATTAGACTGAAAAAGTATCAGAGGCTTTTTGTTCTGTTTGAAGGGTACCAGACATATGTCGCCAGTTTGTGTCAGTAGCCGCAAATCAATTGCTTTGAGTCACTGGTTATAAGCCAATGGCCCAACATTCAGATGTCGCAAAATTGCTGAAATTTTGATGTAAAGATCAACAATTCTCGCTGAGAGATGCTTCGGTTTGCAATGGAGTGTCTTCTACATCAGCATCCTCCTGGTCTTGAGCATCCTTTCGGAAAACGGCCCAGGAGCGCAGGGAGGAATGCCCCCAGGCCCTTTGCCACTTGCCGGGATACTGCCACACACTTGCCTTTTTGCCTGGAGCTGCGGCTGATGACTGCTTGCGACGTTAGCCACTTCCAGCGTGATGCTATTGGGATTGGGTGTATGCTGGTTCAGCGGGGGAGGAAAGGAAACCAGCTCGAGGAGTAGCGAAGATGCGGAATCCAAAACGCCGCCCTGAGCCTCGCCGCTATTAGCTGATTGGATTCCTCATGTGCAACTGCGTCAACGAAAGCGCCTCTCCAGAGATTCCCCTGCGAGCCCACCAAAGCATAGGTTGAGAACTGCGAGTTGATAGCAGAAGTTTTATTCTCTAAATAACTGTCCTTTCCGGTCATTCTGCCGCGATTTTTGGCGAGGCCCTCACACGATAGTGGGCACTCGGAGCTGCTAGTTGGTCCAGTCCTATGTTTTCCTCCTCATGAATGATATTACGCGACAGACTGGATAATGCGCCAAATTTGTCTAGGGATTATAGGTCGGATCCTTCCTCAGACTGGTAAAAGCTTCCGCACTGCCTTTGCCGTGAAGATTTGGAAGGTATAAAGAGTAGCAGGGATGCATAAGCTAGATCAAAGGACAAGTTTCGGAATATGTGAATCCTTTCGTATTAAACATGCACTGTTGCTTTCCTTTGCACGTGGGCAGTTTTGCCTCAAATATGGTGGCATTCTTTCAAACCAACACTGCCCAATCCCGTGATAGTTAAAGCGTGTTTTCCTCACAAGCCAATCTACTGCATTCTGACAAGTCATGTGTCCCCTTCGGGCGCGTGTGGTCCCGGGATGTTCCTCCGTTTAGCGGACGGTGCTTTTTGACATTCTGTTGTGGCCAATAAAGGACTGTGAAGGATCTTCAGCCAAGGCCTCGGAGTGTAATCCTTTGAGATTGTGGATTTTGCTCAACCGACTGTTTACTAACAGGGGGACCTAGGTGGGATGGAGAAGTTGGCTGCAGGACGTTAGGCATCCTTTGGGAGTCCCTGAATGAAAACATTGACTGCTCTGTAAGACTAGAAGAAAGAGTACCCTGTGGATATGGTACTGAGAATAATATCAGATGTGAGAAGCACAGGGAACAACTTGTAGCACTCCATTTGGTTTTTCCACCATTGCCAGTCGGGCAGGGGAATAGGGAGATAATGTTTTGAATTTTGCCTTCCGCATGCCAAGTTTGTGCAGCGGGTGATGATAGGATGACTTCTTTCCTATGCTTTGCTAGGCATCACCATCAAGATTTTTAAGAGTTTCTTCAATCGCTAGTAATACTGATGGCGTATATCAGAGAGAAAGAACCGAAAGACACCCTAGGTGTATTGTGGCCGTCCTGATACATGCGATCAGCCCCATGCTCACCCAAAGCAGAAAGACCGCCACACACCTCATGATCCGGACTTGCTCCAAGACAGGCATGCCCGTAGATGCGCCCCTGATCTCGGCGTCTGTCTTGGATGTTACGTTTTTTTAGGAATCAGCACCACTTTCAAGCACCAGGGTACCCCACCATCTTCGCCTTCTCTGACACGTTTGGTTCGTCCAGATGCCTGATCCTGCCAGGCGAACCATCAGAGCTGTTTCGCCACCCTTAGTTTCATCTCATTAATAAGAAGCGGCCTCCTTCAGGAGTTGCCGAGTAGCCCGTGTGAGACGGAAGACGACTTATAATAGCACAGCTTTAAGCCAAGGATTTCTCATCAGTGTTGACAACTTGTGACCTTCCATCTTCACCTCTTTCAGCTAGAAGGACATCGAATACTAACGGGGATCCACGTATGCTGCCATTACAAAGCCTGTTGTAAGAAGGGCGAACAAGTGTTAGGTATTTGTTGCAAGATGTGGTGTATGGAAGACGGTCCAGCTCTTCTTATGGCAAAGTACATCACAGGTGCATCTACAAATTGGAACACTCGAGTATAAGGATTCTATTGCTGGTTCGGCTCGGTTATTATATGCCTTGAATTGGATGCACACAAATGCTGCAAGATGATAAAACGGAGCAGACCAAATGCATTTTCCCTCTGTTTCTGTCTTTCTTACTATTAAAGCTTCTGTTTTTTTTGCTAGAATTACAGCTTTCCCTCTCAAGCAATGTTTTTTTTGTTTTTAAAGTAGAAATTCAATTATCCCGATACCCGCGCCCTGGGCTTATATTAGTTTTTTTTGCCATCACTGACCTGACAACATTCTTTGTGGCTGCACTGTCCCTTCTCAGCATGAGCGCGCATTAAACGTGGCCTTTGCTCATCGCTGTCAGTCAGAAACAGCATCTTTCTAAAGGCCATTAGTGTTTTGCACCTGCTCTTGCGTGTTACTTTTCTCAGAGTGCTGACATGCATGCATACAACATCATGCCTCTGATTAGCAAGGGTTTATTAAAGTGCGCCTCTTAATAGCTTTTTTAAGTCCAATTGGCGAGACCGCGTAGGCACTTATTTAAAAGAAGGTGTGGATACTGAGATTCAGTTAGCTTCGTAACTAAAACAATCTAAGCAATGCATTATAAGAACGTCCCTGCATTTATTGATAAGTTACTTTGCACGTATTCGGTAATGTGTTTGTTTTTGGGAAGCGGTCATGAATCCATGCCTTCTTAACTTGCCGAATGAGACATAATCACATGTATTTTTTAAATTTGCATGTCAAATTCAACAAGAAACCATAATGGACTCACTTCGAATGCACATTCGGACATTCCTGGTGTTATTGTTTACAGTTCTAAATGGTGTAGAAACAATTTTCAATTAGAAATTTGCAAGTAAATTTCACGAATTGTTGCAAAGACATGGCACGTAACATTGAATTAAATGACATTTTGAAGTATAAAGACTGAAATGGTATTTTTCTTGTGTAAAACTGGCTCCAAACTTTATTAACAATCTAAAAAATATTGCTGTGTATTTCAAAAAGATAATTTCTATATTTTACAAAATTTCACCAAATGCTATATGAAATCAAAATTGACCCATTTTGGACTAGAAATAAATTGCTGGTAAATTTCACAATCGATTACAAAGAAATAGCAATTACATGTGAAATTTTGAAGTAGAAAAACTGAAATAGTGTTTTCTTGGAAAACATTCCTGGTGTTTTTGTGTACAGATATTTCAGAAATAATTTGTGAACCAGGACCACAAAACCAGTCATAAGTTGATTTTTGAAATTTTTTAAATGTTTCTAAATCTGAAAGCTGAATAAATAAACTTTCCATTGATGTATGGTTTGTTAGGAGGACAATATTTGGCAGAGATACAACTATTTGAAAATCTGGAATCTGAGGGTGCAAAAAATCTGAATACTGAGAAAATCGCCTTAAAAGTTGTCCAAATGAAGTTCTTAGCAATGCATATTACTAATCAAAATTACTTTATAGTAGGAAATTTACTAAATGGCTTCATGGAACATGATCATTACTTAATATCCTAATGATTTTTGGCATAAAAGAAAAAATGGATAATATTTGACCCATACAATGTTTTTTAGGCTATTGCTACAAATATACCCCAGCGACTTAAGACTGCTTTTTGTGCTCCCAGGGTCACATTTCTGTTGTTTTTCAGCACACTTGATATCTTTCACCAAAATGCATTGCTTTGCTTTGCTCCTCAAATTAGGGGCCTTTTCTGCAGATTCTTTCGTGTCTTATGCTCCTTTACTCGTCAAATATCGAGTTTCCCTCAGAAATGTCAGGTTACAAAAGCAAAATGCTTGCAAATGTCATTTCATGTGGACTTGAATCATGTTGCATGCTGCAGATGTTGAAATCAAAGCCACTGCCAGTGAAACACCATCAGTAATGACTGTCCAAATACCAATTGCAATTTCCCTCTATGTGAAAACAAGTTGTCATGAGCAGCTCGCCCGCTGTTACCATGGAGGAAATGACGATTGCTTTCAAGTAGCTGTGACTTCTACCCTGTCAGCGATGTTCTGCCGAGATGCTCAACTCTACTGGGAGCAGGTAGAGAAGCTCCACTTATGCACTTAAAGTCCTGTCCAGCTGTTTTGCACAAACAAATCAGAAAATGACTTCATGCCATTTGCTTAAATTCTTCAAGCTTTTGTAATGTACATGGAAAGATGATGTACGAAACAGCATATTCAGTATGCACTTGAGATTTTGAAGAGGACGCAAAGTGTTTCTATTCTAAACAAGGTACTGTGGTTCAAAGCACTGTCTGCTCTGTGCCAACTTAACCAGTGAAACACAAGAAAATACATCTAACAACGCTTTAAGCAAACCTCATTCAGACAACTTCGTAACATGGGAGTCTTCAGTTTGCATATGGTAAAAATGAGGTTTGATTATCATAAGCTGCTCGTTTCATAGTTTAATGTCAAATACTACAGACTTGCAGTGTTAATGCAGAAGTAAATGGATAAAGAACACTTACCGTGTAATCAGAAATTTTGACCGATCCGGATGATGGCTGGAGTCGGTGATGTTTTGCCAGTGTCACAGCTGTCTGTAGTGTAAATGTTTGACTACTTGCATTGCAGGCATGACGTTGATCAGATCCTAAGCGCAACGATGAGAGGTGCATTATTCACATGCTGAGAGAGAACACGCAGGGTGGGAGAGAGAGAGAGAGACGGAGAGAGCAGGGAAAACATCAAGACTCACACTACCCTGATTCCCAGGAACTTCAGATACACATTTGGACCCCTTCCAGAGTTTAAGAGAATTGATTTAGGAAACAAATTAATCTCAAGGAATTTGATTGATAGATAGATAGATAGATAGATAGATAGATAGATATCATTTTATTAGCGCAGAACTCCTTTAAACTTAATGTAACGTACTATGTTATTTTGTTTTGATATTGGGGCTTACTTATTGCAATTAATCCATTAATTAATTTTGCAGCTTTTAACACATCATGAATGTCGTTAGTTCAAGTAATTGCTTGACTGTAGAAATCTTGAGTTTCACAGGGACACTGCACCATTAAACTGTACTTCCGGATGCCTCATCTGTGGTTTGTACAACATTTGTTGCATGTGTAATGTCTCAGAACTCAAGGACATGCAGATGGCAGCACTTTAAAAATGCTTTCATTGCTTGTACCGAGCAGAAAGCGACTCCTGAAGAAAAAAGCACCTTGTTTGGGACAGTTGTAAATAATGTCTTTTTCATCAGACCTTTTGAAATAATGGTGTTTTATGTGGTGCGGTGGGTCTTGCATATGTGAAAGAACTGTCAGTCAGGTTGATTGGAAGGTGAGGATAGGCGTAGTTTCAGTCCACTTGAGCAATGCCATCTCCATGGCAACGAGTGGAATAAAGAAACGCTGCATATCAGGTTGGACTAAACTCACGGTGAACTTCCAGATTCACGGCTCCACCGCATCGAGGGCATCTGATCACGCAGAGTTAATTACTGCAGCGACTAACTCAGCACTTTACCACCACACAATAATCGCATAAAAAAAAAAAAAATAATAAATGAGTTATTTAACGTGATTGGTTTTGGTTGTGATGATATTAGGTGTTCTGGTGTGTAGAGTTATGTAATGTAGAAATATTTCAAAGCTAGAACTGAAATGTTAAAGCTGAAGTACATGGTCAGACGAGTCCTATTTAAAGGACTAAGGACTAATGGCATTTTATTAGTCTAATGAATGTCTCATATATTAACCAAACCTTATGACTGGCTGGACCTTCAGGCCTTCCATGCTGCCGCATGTTAATTACAGTGATTTTAATAGCTTCTATTAGTCATTTATCAGAAACATTTTTGCTTTGTAGATTGAAGTGTTGAAAAGGGGAATACTAAAAAGTATTTTTCTAGTTTTATTTAATTATTTATAATTTTTATTTTTGTGTTATTATTTAATTATTTTTTATTTGTTTTTTATTGTATTTTTTTTGCTTCTCTTTTTTAATTTA
The DNA here is from genome assembly GCF_018340385.1 of Cyprinus carpio. Lineage (NCBI taxonomy): Eukaryota > Metazoa > Chordata > Actinopteri > Cypriniformes > Cyprinidae > Cyprinus > Cyprinus carpio. The sequence continues at coordinate 26,108,431 of NC_056604.1, forward strand.
TTTTATATTTTGTTTAATTTTTATTTTATATTCAATTCTATATTATTGTATTCCGTTTTTTTTTCCGGTTTTTTTCTTCCCCCCCCCCCCCCCCCCCCTTAATTTTAAGGGCTTATTTTGATTTTATTCTATTTTATTTTTTAATCCAATGTTATTATTTGCTTTTATTCTATTTTATTCTATTCTATTCTATTTTATTCAACTTTTTCATTTGATTTTATTCATTCTATTTTTTAATGTTTATTTTATTCATTTTATTTTTTATTTTATTCATATTTTATCTATTATTTTATTTGACCTTTTACTGTTTTAATTTTCTTTAATTTCTTTAATTTTGTTTCATTTTATTTCATATTCAATTCTATTCTATTCTTGTATTCTGTTTTATTTTGTTAACTTTTTCTATTTTATTTTTTGTTATTATTATTTGTTTCTTACTCTATTCTATTTTTCAACCTTTTTATTTATTTCATTTTATTCATTCAGATTTTATTTTATTTTTTTATTTTATTTTATTACGTGGAGCTATTTCCCATTGCACATGTGTCTTGCTGTTACAGGAAACCATAAACACCTGCCTCACAGTGGACTCCCAATTGTTTAGACATCATCATATAACTATTCAAGAACATCAGGGTGCAACTTTTTCCAGTAAACTGAGTGATACACGATGCTTTTCCTCTATTACCAGTCGCAGCGCCTGCTCTTGGATTGATTTTCATTTCAGAACAAAAACATGTGAAATCTATATTCAGATCAAGAATAGAAAACCACTGATCCAATGTATTTTTTGTTTCTGGTCCATGTGATATTTACACATAATTTACTTTAATTTACTAACAAACAAAAAAAATAATACTAGTGCTATGGGTGGTCATTGCAAAGGTTTGTGAAAGCCATTTAGGTCTTCTGAGGCTTTAGCATTGCTACACTATTGATAAGGTCTGGAATGGTTGACAAATGTTGCATAAGTAATTGATTAGCGTCAAAGACCCTAGTCATGATTTTCAGGATGAATTATGATCTGAAGTTTCAAAACTAAAGTATGAACAATATTAGGCTAGCCGTGATGCTCAGCTTCAAGCACCACCAAAATGACCCATCTATTCTGGACGCGCTACAAGATGGCACTCTATCAGCAGTTTTAATAGCTTTGTTTGTATAATGTTTTAATTTGAATATCATAATAATATACAAGATCTGCTGACAGAATCTGTGGTTTTAGTAGCAATAGAAATAGTTCTATAGTAACACCACTTAAAACAGCACAGCTAAATGTATTTGTTCTTCATGTGGTTTTAGTTGAAATAGCACAGCTAAATGTATTTGTTCTTCATGTAATGTTTTTTATATATTTACATATATATCTTCGCTTTTTTTTAATTATTACCTAAAATGGGAAAAAGAAAAAATAAAGAAAATGGAGTACATATATTTAAATGAGTTTAGTTTTTTTTCTGATTTTTTTTTTTTAGATAAATTGAAAAAAAAAATGCTTTTGTATTTATTATAAACATTGTAGCGGTAAATTAAGCATATATGCATGCATATACAGCTTAATTTTTCCTCTTTTCTGATATTTTAAGTTGAAATTTTGATTAAAATAAAAAAATAAATAAAATACATAAAAAATGTTTTAAAAATGTTAAAAAATTATAAATTTATCTTTTTTAATCCAATGTATTTTTTGTTTCCCTGGTCCATGTGATATTTCTATACATAATTTACTTTAATTTACTAACAAACAAAAAAAATTATTCAGATCCAGAAAGCATGAAAGCTGTTTTTCTGTGCAAAACCAGCCGACATTCTGAGGCTTTTAGTACATTGCTACACTATTGATAAGGTCTGAATGTTTGACAAAATATTGCTAAGTAATTGATTAGGGTGTCAAAAGACCCCAGTCATGATTTTCAGATGAGTTATGATCTGAAGTTTCAAAACTAAGTATGAACAAAATGACCTATTCATTCTGGACGTGCCACAAGATGGCACTCTATCAGCAGTTTTATTCAAAACTAAGTATGAACAAAATGACCTATTCATCATAATAATATACAAGATCTGCTGACAGAATCTGTGGTTTTAGTAGCAATAGAAATAGTTCTATAGTAACACCACTTAAAACAGCACAGCTAAATGTATTTGTTCTTCATGTTTTTTGTTGAAATAGATTTAGTTATATAGTATAAATGTTTTTGTTATTAATGTTATGTTTTTTTCATATATATCTTCGCTTTTTTTTAATTATTACCTAAAATGGGAAAAAGAAAAAATAAAGAAAATGGAGTACATATATTTAAATGAGTTTAGTTTTTTTTCTGATTTTTTTTTTTTAGATAAATTAAAAAAAAAAATACTTTGTATTTATCCAGAAATACTGTAGAGGTAAATAAGCATATAATGCATATACAGCTTAATTTTTCCTCTTTTCTGATATTTTAAGTTGAAATTTTGATTAAAATAAAAAAATAAATAAAATACATAAAAAATGTTTTAAAAATGTTAAAAAATTATAAATTTATCTTTTTTAATCCAATGTATTTTTTGTTTCCCTGGTCCATGTGATATTTCTATACATAATTTACTTTAATTTACTAACAAACAAAAAAAATA
>NC_056604.1:26111832-26113879 GCF_018340385.1 Cyprinus carpio
TTAATAATAATAAATAATAAATAGAGATGCTTAATATATTTATTTATTTAGTCACAGTTTTTATTTTTTCATGTTGATAATTTTTCTGATCCAAAATTGTTTCCTTCTCCTCAGAGAAAACCCCTCGAGCTGTCGGTAAATTAAGTCAAATCATGAGTTTGCGGACCTCATCTGACCCGATATGCAAAGCTGGACACAATCAGAAATCCTGTCCTAGTTCTGCTTTAGACCTCAGATGAAGCTGAATTTACCCCACTATCTTTGTTTTGCAGATCATGAGGCTTTCTGAGGCATTTCAACTCACTGTTTTACGCATGCTCATATGTATAGAGATTAATGAGTTTTGACTTCGAGGATATTCAATATTAGCTGCAAATATTATAGTGCATGTTCCCAGAGAAGTCTGGGTACGCTCTTAATGTGGTTTCCTGCAGAGGTTGTGTTGAAGTGGGCGTCTGGTATCGTGAACTCTTCCTCTGTAAGACACAAGTTCATCTCTTTGCACAACAAGGAGATGAAATTAGAAGCGGTGTGAGTTTCCTCAAGCTTTATGCTGATTTATTCTAGTCTGAAAACAGATTTAATAATGTGTTTCTAATCACAGACATCACATGAAACAATGGCTCTATTCCCAAACCCAGAGATGCCTACATAGATGAGGTTTTAAGGCATTGTGACGTGATTCTAGGCAGCATCAGTGCATCCTTTACAGTGAAAGCAATCCCAGAATGCATCACTATATACAATAGATTATTAATGCATTACTAATGCGCCACATATGGAAGCAGATTGGTCTCAAATATAATTCACGCAAAAAACACGATTCACACATGATATAATAAAATAAATAAAATTATATATTCATAAAATACATTTCACAACCGCAAAACACAATTCGTAGATATACAACTGTGCACAAAAACCTTTGAATGTTTAAAATGTACGAGTGTCTGAATGTACAAATCGTCATTTACTACGAATCCATTTGGATTTGTGTGTGTGTGTTTTTGAGACTTTCCTGGCAGAGCTTTCTTCCCACGTGGGTCTGTCGTACTCTTTAGCCAATCAGATGCGAGCTTACCATTCAACCAATCATATCATAAGCCACTGAGACTGCATTCAGAAGCAAAAAATATATATATTTTTTTCATGCACGTGAATTTTTTTTGTGTGTACGTGAATTAGGTTTCATGCATGTGAAATTGTCTACGCATGTGTGAATCGTGTTTTTTGCATGAATTATATTTGAGACCAATCTGCTTCCATAGCCACATGCCAACATACATAAATTATCTCATAATTATATATAAATGTATAATTTGGTGCTATGATCATTTCAAGAGGTGGTGTGTCGGTGCAGTAATATTATTTGTTGTTGCTGTTTTTCTTTATATTGTTGTGGAAAGTGTGTAAAACACAACACAACAGTCAGTGGTGCGATATTTTGTCGTGCTACAAGGGTAGCCTACTCATTGGAAAACTTTTTTTTTAAACAGCTGCATTTCTGATGGACATTTAGAAAAAAAAATATAATAATAAAACAAGCAAATAAAAAAAAAGAATTAATTGCGAATACAAAGGAGTCGCAAATACGCGCATCGCATCAAATTAATCGTTTTTGATTCTGTATTGAATCTAACTTCGAAACGGTACCGTTACTCAATTGTAGATTATTATAGTTTGTCTTTGTTGTTGTCATCATTGTGGAAAATGTTTATTGTTTACCTCAGCTGACGTAGAAAGCACAACAGCAGTGTATTTTGTCACGACACAGTGGTAGTCTTTAATAAAAATAAAAAAAACTATCCAAAACTAAACTATTTTTACAAATATTTTCTGATGGACATTCACATTGAAATACAACTCATACATTTAGAAAACATGCTAATTTATTTAAATAAAGAACAAGCTTATTTACATATTTTGATACAAATGAGATTCAATGCGGGCGGCGAACCAAATGAATCGGTGAATCGTTTTTGAACGAACGAATCAAACCGATTCAGTAGTCTACACTGAATTCGATCTATGAACGCTAGACTACTTG